>NW_006283656.1:97837-124924 GCF_000327345.1 Myotis davidii
GTGGGGTGGGGGGTGGGGGGAGAAAGAAAACAGAAAAACAACCTGAAGTTTGTTGCCATGTCGCTTTTGATTTTCAGTGTTAATTTGGAAATTGGCTTCAACTTGCTCTGAACCTTTCCACAGAAATATATTACACTGAACACTGAAGTGTTTTAAAAATACTGGCGCACTCTGGTTACCGTCTGTCACTCTTTGCAGCACATAGCAATTTAAAATTATTGGAGCTCTTAAATTAAGTGCTTAAATTTGAAGGTGATCACCACTTTGAGCATGTGGATTGCACAGCTATCTCAGCTATAACAGTGCTTCAATTTTCTTTAAGCAGGTCATTTTGGGGAGCGATAAGGGAGTCTGATTGCCCAGCATGCATTGATTTCAAACTACTGGAGTTGTCAATTCATTTCTACAAAGCACTTCTGTTTGGGTGCAATCTTGCTCTGACGGCTTAAATTGGGCCAAATTGGTCTATACTGCACATGCCCAAAACGCTAATGTACTTTGGTAATCTGCCTTTCTGGGGACAAAATTCACAATCATTTCTGGCTGAGCCAAAAACAGCACACCAGCCGATGTATTTGCCTTTCAAAACACAAGGTCATCTAGGTGGGATTTTCTGTGTGTCTAATGTCAAAAAGATATAAAGGGAATATATGTATTGGTTTTGCAGAGATATTTGGCCCAACGCGTAGTTTTCAATTTCTCAAAAATAATATGAATTTTATCAGAATGTAATGCCTGCTGTAGAATTCTGTGTCCTTGCTGGAACCCACAAGTTAACATTTCATAGCATCTGAAATTCTGAGAAGTTACCAGGTTTAGCAAGATGACTGTACACAGGGAACAAAAGAGCTTTTCTCAAATTAAATATGACCTAGTCAAGTTATAAGAAAAAGCAAAAAAATTAAAGAGGTTTTTTTTAAAAAAGCCAATGACAAAATGTCTTATATGATGGATCCAAGTATCCCATTATCAAGTACTCCAAGAAAATGTTTTCCTCTTAAAAATAAGGGGCCGAGATTGGTTTGGCTCAGTGGATAGAGCGTCGGCCTGCGGACTGAAAGGTCCCAGGTTCGATTCCGGTCAAGGGCATGTACCTTGGTTGCGGGCACATCCCCAGTAGGAGATGTGCAGGAGGCAGCTGATTGATGTCTCTCTCTCATCGATGTTTCTAACTCTCTATCTCTCTCCCTTCCCCTCTGTAAAAAATCAATAAAATATATTTAAAAAAATATAAGTGGGGAAAATTCTGATTCAATTACAACAAAAAATAATAATGATAGCTAACATGTATTAAACTATGTGTTTATCTCATGTAATCCTCACAGCACCCCAGGAGGTAACTATTACAGCCCCCCATGTTTTACTATCATATAGAACTTGTCTTTTCATTTATTAAGAATAGATTTTGATATCTACAAAATAATAATTTAAGGGATGTCAGAGTAAGAAAATAGACACACACTCACACACATACACACACATTCTCAAAAGGTTTCTTCATAGCAGCTGTAATGAGATATAGCGTACATACCATAAAATTCAGCCATTCTGTATGCACAGTTCAAATGATGTTTAGTAAATGTATACAGTTCTACAATCACCTCCACAATTCAATGTGAGAACATTTCCATCACTCCCAAAGGTTCCTTCATGCCCCTTTTCAGTCAACCTCTAACACCACCCCAAGATACAAACAACCCCTGAGCTGGAAACTTCATATAATTGGGATCATTCACTACTAGTCTCCTAAGCCTGTCTTCTTTCACGTAGCCTAATGCTTTTGTGGTCCACGTTATAGTAAGTATCAGTAGTTCTTTCCTTTTTATTGCTGATATATAGTTACACCACAGTTGGCAGACATTTTGGTTGTCTCTATTTTTGTGCTATAATAAATAACAGTGCTATGACCACTTGTGCATATGCCTTTGTGTGAACGTATATTGTTAATTATCTTCAAGGGTAGAAACCTAGGTGAATTAGTGATATATAAGATAAGTTCATCTTTATAAGAAACTGGCACACTATTTTCCAAAGGGGCTAAATCATTTTACCTTTCCATCAGCAATGGATGTAGTTCCATTTTACTGCAAGGAGAGGGAGGCAAAGCAGGATTAGGTACTTTTCCATGATTACACAACTAATATCTGTAAAGCAGGGTCTAGTGCTGAGATTCCTGAGCTTAACTTCCAAGTGTGTCCTTGCTGGAACCCACAAGTTAACATTTCATAGCATCTGAAATTCTGAGAAGTTACCAGGTTTAGCAAGATGACTGTACACAGGGAACAAAAGAGCTTTTCTGAAATTAAATATGACCTAGTCAAGTTATAAGAAAAAGCAAAAAATTAAAGAGTACAACTAATATCTGTAAAGCAGGGTCCAGTGCTGAGATTCCTGAGCTTAACTTCCAAGTAGCATAGGTTATCTAAGGTTAAACAAAAGTCCCTATGATAGGCCTTCAGGAGGACTTAATTCTCTATTAGTTGTAAGGAACTTTAAAGAGGTTTTTTTTTAAAAAAAAAAGCCAATGACAAAATGTTTTATATGATGGATCCAAGTATCCCATTATCAAGTACTCCAAGAAAATGTTAAGGTTAAACAAATTTCCCTACTATAGGCCTTCGGGAGGACTTAATTCTCTATTAGTTGTAAGGAACTTCCAAGAGGAGTTAATACCAGGCAGTGCTTCCTGACACACTAGTATTCTGCCCATAGGACCTTTCCTACCTTGGTACTTGTCTTCTGTTGAGTTCCTAAGACGCAGAGCCTTAGACAGGGACCTAGGTGTATAGGATTTGTCAAAGAAATATATGAGGGAAGCAGGATAGAAAAGAGAAAGGGCTAATCAAGATGAGATTTCAGGTAGAGTACGGCTTTGGCCTAATTGGGGTTAAGGAGAAGCTCTGGAACATAAATTACAAAACAAAAATATCTTGCCTAGAAGCAAAGGGGCTAGCAATTTGTTCCCCAAGCCAGCCAGTAATTGACCGTTGGCTGCCATCCTTGGTGGGGCGACAAAGGGGGTTATAATCTTCTATCCTTGGTGCCTCCCAATGGGGGAGAGCAGTGCTCAGAGAAGGTGGCTGCTCATAGCTATATGTCCACTCACTGAGTGCGCTGTGCTAGAAATGGGACGTGGGGGCGACACCCACAGCATCTGTAACAGTAAACCTCTTACGCTCTCATAGACATTAACATGTCAAACTCTTTCTTACCTCTGGGCCTTGCACTTGCTAGTCTAACTTGACAACCTTACCCCAATCCAAACGCAAGCATACTGGCCTCTTCTCACCCCTAAGATCTTAGTTTAAAAAAAAAAAACAAGAGAGGAAAGGATGGTGATAATGAGGGTGGTGGTGTACATCATCAAAACTGGCTATACACTTTCTGCCTCGTTGATGGTTTCCCTGAGCTGACATACCTCAATCATCAGATGATTACAAAAACAATAAAGCATGCTGGTAGAAGCCACTTCCTTCCACGTTGAGTCACTTTTCTCAGAATCACAGGCCTCGTGTGTGTATGTGCCTATCACTCAGGACAGGATAGGTTAAGCTGCAGTAACAAATAACCCCCAAATCTCAGTGGCTCCACATAAAAACAATTCACTTGTAGTTTACACTACATATCCGTTGTGAGTCACCAGAAGTGGAAAGAGGGGGAGGCACTCTGCTGACACAGTAATTCACTCAGAAGCCTGGCAGATAGACCAGCTGTCCATCTGAATGGTGCCTGTCAGTAACCACCAAACCTGAGGAAGAAAGAATGTTCCAGAGACTCTAGCCTCAGTAATTAAGTGTCCCTGTCCAGAAGTAGCACATGTTGCTTCTGTTCACAACTCATTGAGTAGAACTGCTCATAGGGCCTCGATTTGCCACAAAAGGTCTATGAAGGGCATTGGCCCTATGTGCTCAGAAGAGAAGAGACCCAAGGAAGAACTTGAAGCCTTCCTTTTAAGGCTTGACTTCATCGGATCCATAAATAGTGTGGCTCTGGTCACTGTTTCCAGTCAATAAAACAGCTCCCTTTCTGATGGCCTCCAGCATTAACCTGGTTTGGGAAAGCACAGAACTTCTAATAATGTAAAGATAAAGAGCAATTGAAGATGGCATGATCAGTGGTTAATGAGCTGGCAAGCATTTTCAAGACACCACAAAAGAGCTAGTACTAAATCCCAAGTCATCAGCTAAGTACCTCTGCATTATTTCAAAATGTAACAGACCATTTCTACTTCACTTTGAGGAAGAGAAATTTCACTTGCATCTATTTCTAAGGTAAATGAAGGTCAAGAAGGCCATAAAACTTATTTTAAGACCAAGCCAGGACAGAGATCTGACAAGGTTATAGAACACACACGCCTTAATTACAGTTGCCAAGTAAAGAGAGAGAATTTAACTATTTCCTTATAATACTATCCATGTAGAGAAAGTCTTTTAAAATTCTGTATCACACACAAAGTCTTTGTAATTAACTTAAAATAAGTCATCTTTTCCAAGGTACTTAGATTTATGATGCAAAGGTAGCTTTTAACTTAATTGTTATTTTTCCCCAGGACCTTCCAAACACAAAACAACCAATTAGGAGAGCTTTCTTTTGCTATTCAGCATATATGCAGCTGCTGAAGTGTGCTTTAAATCCTTTCTTATGAAATTAGCAAAGTTTAGGATCCTTCCCCATTTGCCTGTGAGTTGCCTAGAATGACAAGATATCCTGATATTAGAAAAAGTGGATATTAGAGACCACAATCGATTGATATAGTGTTGAGGCATTGTAAGCCATCCATGTCAGCCGTGCAAAATTGTATCCCAAAGTTTAAATGAAGAGGATCACAGAAATTGCCCATTTGTTTCCATGGATATAGCAGAAACTCAAGAAATGTGATCAACCACCCAAGAATCAAAGGATCTAATTTTGCTTAGATTTGCTCTTTCGTGAAAGTAACTGAATATTTGAAGTAGAAGATAAACCCTCAGTTACTCACTACTCACTGATTGCTTCTCATCATTTCTTTGGCTATGCACACCTAACCAATAACATGAAAGAAATGTTACATGGTTAGGATGAAAAAGAATACCATGGCCTCTTTGTTTAGCCCTATTTGTAGAATGTGATTTGTTCAATTCTCTTAAAACAATGAACAGAGAATGGATAACTGCTTTTAATAATATACAGTTTGACCCAGCCAGTGTGGCTCAGTGTTTGAGCATCAACCTATGAACTATAGTGATGGCGAACTTATGACACGCATGTCAGAAGTGACACGTGATCTCATTTTTTTGGTTGATATTTCTTTGTTAAATGGCATTTAAATATATAAAATAAATACCAAAAATATAAATCTTTGGTTTAATATGGTTGCAAATATCAAAAAATTTCTATATGTGACACGGCACCAAAGTTAAGTTAGGGTTTTTCAAAATGCTGACACGCTGAGCTCAAAAGGTTTGCCATCACTGAAGTAGGAAGTCACGGTTTGATTCCCAGCCAGGGCACATGCCCAGGTTGTGGGCTCAATCCCCAGTAGGGGGCATGCAGGAAGCAGCCAATCAATGAGTCTCATCATTGATGTTTCTATTTCTTTCTCCCTCTCCCTTCCTCTCTGAAATCAATAAAAATATATTTTAAATAATAATAATAATATACAGTTTGACTGATATATCTATCCCCTCAGTCTCTCTAGGCTGTCCTCCCCTATTTTCCTCAAAAATGCCACAACCATTGAAGCCTGCATGACCTCATGGAAAATGAAGGTGTTTGACTCTTAAAAAATTAGAACATCTGGAAATAATGATTTCACCAGGCCATTGAGGCCACAGAGGCTGAAGTTGAGTAGCAGCTGTCCACTTTAGCCTGGGCACATATGCCCTAGTTTGTCATGGGGCCAGTGGTGTGCCTCTGGTAAACTTTAAACAGCCAGCTCTTGGGAGAGACAGAGCCCTGATTTGCAGTGCTTACCAGTTTTGATGGTATAAATACTTCTGCCATGGTTAATTCCAAGCTACCAGTGGGACATCAGCCAACTTAATATGCCCTAAAAATGTAACCAATGGATCTCATGAGCTGGTGCAAGCATGCTATGGCACAAGCATACACTATCATAGCTCCAGCACACCACTACACAGTACCCAACACTCCCCACACACACAGTATAGTTACATGAATGAAAATCATACCTGCTTCACATTCTACCTGCCTTGGCCCTGGGGACATCTAAATTACCCACCACTAGAGTCCATGACCCTAGTTCTTTCCAGCTACAACATTAGACGATTCCACATCTCAGAGAACACTTTCTACATTAATATCAGGACAGTCAGATAGTGCCTCACTATTTTTAGATCTAGAAAGGGCTGCTAGAAGATTGAAATTTCTTATCGGGATTCAGATTTGACTCTACAATCTTCACCATCTTATCCTTGTATTACCGTAACAGCTTCTTGGCTGGTCTCTCCCACTCCACCCTCTCCTTACTTCAACCCTTTCTGCGGCTGGGCAGCCACTGGAATAATTGTCCTCCAACAGCTGAATGAAGCCCTCCATCACCATTTTCATCATGTCACTTCCTTACGAGGCAAGCCTGGGAAGCTTCCTGTGGCTTGTCATATCTAATCCAAAACCCCCAGCTTGGCATTCAAACCTGTCCGCCCATAAGCAAGAGCAATAATGTTGGGCTATTGTGGCCTCGCATAACACCACGGAAGGTCTTTGAAATCCCTATAGACCCGCCACATTGCATCTCAATATCCTTATTCACAGAAGACAGCAATAACCAATTCTCATCTTTCATCCGACTAGCTGGAAATCAGAGTATCTCGTAAGCATGCTGCCTGCATACTAAGTGCCAGGGATGTGCCACTGGCTCTTTTAACACATGCATGTCCCTGACAAGTCACAGAACCCTGTAAAGACAGATAACATCTCATGTTAACACCTTCAGGGCCATCAGCAAAACAAGCTTTCAGGCATCCTGTTATTTTTCAGAAAGTACTGAGTTTCTCTTCTCCCTAACTTCTACTTGTAGTTTTTGGTATCTTTAACCAGGGTCTACTCAGGAAACTATAAGCCCACAGAATGGCAGTCAGAGAATGTCCTGCAAGTTTGGGTCCCTTGGTGCATCCTACTCATCATGAATCAGGACTTGAGAACCAGACTTTATTGAGGAAAGAAGAAACTCACAGAGACAGGATACAAAAGATGCTGTTAAGGTCCCAACCTAGCACACCTGTGTTCGCCTATAGCTCAGATAAACAGTTTCTAGCACGCACGAGAGCTTCCTACCTTAAGTACCTATCATCAATCTTCAATGCTGCCTGAGAGCTTTCTCCCAGAAGCACCTGAGCTGGCTAGGTAGCAAGTAGGTACAATCAGAAAGTGCAAAAAAATTAATGTCCTTGGGGACAGCCTCTACCAATTGGGGGATGCGGATGAGTGGACAAATGTCCAGTTCTCATTCTTCGGAGGGATACTTCAAAAGTGCCTTCTACAGAAGGTCCCAGAGACACTGAGCCTCGTTTATCCACAGCAGTAATCTACTCGTCAACATACATCTAATGAGCTTTCCTCTGTGCTGTCTCACCTTCCTCACAGGTGTTTCCTTGTTCTCCCAAATAAACAAGCTGAGCTCACATCTTGGGCTCTGCTTTTGAAACACCAGAACTAAGGTCTGTGGTCAGCGAGAGAAGGCACAAGTCCCCATCCCCCTGCTTTCCCTATGGCGGGTGAGCTGGGTCCTGAGCAACGGCCTGGCCATGCAGTAATGAAATTTTGTTCCAGCGGAGGATTCCCCACCATGCTGTGTCTCCCTTCTTATATTAATACATCAATGGTTCTAAACTAGGGGCCATTTGGAGCCCCTGGGGACAGTTGATACTATCTGGCGATATTTTGGGTTGTCAAAACTAGGGATGAGGGTTGCTATGGATACCTAATTGGTTAAGGCCAGGGATGCTGCTAAATAGCCTACAATGCTCAGGAAGGCTCTGCAAGAGGGAATTACCTGGGCCAAAGTGTCAACAATGACAAGGTTGAGAAATCTTGTCATAGAGCAGTGGTTCTCAACCTTCTGGCCCTTTAAATACAGTTCCTCATGTTGTGACCCAACCATAAAATTATTTTCGTTGCTACTTCATAACTGTACTGTTGCTACTGTTATGAATCGTCATGTAAATATCTGATATGCAGGATGGTCTTAGGCGACCCCTGTGAAAGGGCCATTCGACCGCCAAAGGGGTCGCAAACCACAGGTTGAGTACCACTGTCATAGAGCAAGCATAAGAGTAACCCTGTCTGTAGGGAATAAGCAGACAATTCGGGTACAGTGAGTCTAGATTTGGGGGTCAGCTATTTACAGGTATCCTGGAGCAACATTTCCCCAGCACCTGGAGGCCTCAAGGAGTGAGAGTTCTCATGACGGGGAGAAGGCACAATCCTGTAGGAAGCCAAGCTTGGGAGGGGTGCACTTCTGGGAGCAGACAGACCCCGGTCTGGTTGCTTGTCCACATAACTCAGAGTGATTCCCCAGGGTCATTTCTCAAACCTGCACCACAGAAAGGACTTATCACCCAGCCCTCTATCCCTTCTAAAGAGGATATTCTTCAGAACATTCTCTAGGCCTGCAAACAAGTGCAATTACATTTTCTTTTTAAAAACTCCCTTTTCCAAAGTTTTTGATCTGCCAATAAATCATATCCAGAGAGGAAGTCACACCCCCACCCCGCTCCCCACAGCTCCCCATCCCCACTCACCCAAACCAACCACGGGGGGAGAGAGCAAGTCAGATGCTGAAGTTAAGCCACTTGGCTGATGCAAAATGAGTAGGACTGACTGAAAATCCACTGGGCACAAAGAACACGGTCACATTGACCTTAAAGGTCCCACCGCTCGAGGATAACATTGTGAGTTCCTCCAGAAGACGGAGCAGCGATCCCAGTGCGAGGAAAATCACGGGGGTCCCAAGAAAAGGGGCATCAGACATGACAACAACTGCAGGTGAGGGGCCTTCCTGGAGGGCCTGGACATACAGGTGCTGCCGGGCCCTCCTCAGGGACACACTCAGCCCACAGGCCCCTGGAAGAGCACTGGTGGGGAATTCCCATACAACCACCCAGGCAGGCCCCGGGAGCGCCTTGGCTGCCCTAATGGGCCCCACTCCCATAGGTGGCTTCCTGCCAGAGTAGACAGATGCCTCCCCAACACTAACTCCACCTGTCTCACATGAAGGCCCCACGTGCTCAGGAACAGCTTTGAAAATCACTAATGGTTTCTTTTTACGGGAAAATAGAGAAGCAAAGAGGTGTAGCAGCCAGCTGACTGACAGAAATCCACCAGCCTGGCAGCCGGCCCCAGCCCAGGAAACAAAAGGGCCTTTGGTTCACCTGTCAAGCCTGCACTGTTCCTGGGGCCTCGTCCCATGGAGCTTATCTGATCCCTTCCGCCAGGTGTGATGGAGCGGAGCAGGCGACATCATCACCCAGGGTGAGTGGCTGGCTGGCTCTGCCACCCCAGGGAACACTGGCAATAAGAGCTCTCTCGGCAGCGGCAGCAGCCCAGGAGATTTCCCATTTCTCTCCTCCAAACTGGCAGCTCAGAGGAGGAGGGAGCACTTAGGGGCCTGGGCTGGTTCCCAAGAGTGTACCTACCTTCTGGTCTTGCTTCCTCCTGCTGCCAGGTTCTTCCAAGACATAAAGGAACCTTTCAAAGCTTTGGAGAAACATTATCCAGACTTAATCAGGTGGAATCTTTCATTATTATTAGTTAGTTCTTCTCTTCCACCCATTTTGATGAGCAAATTTAGTATTTGGATTTTCTTAGAGTGAAGATTCTCAACGTATAGTCCCTAGGGGAGGAACCATCCTCATCCGGTAACTTTTCCAAATGCAAGTTCTCAGCTGCCCTCCAACCTTTTTGAGTGGGGAACGCTGGGAGGGGCGGGACCTAGCAATTTCGTTTTACCAGCCTTCCAGGTGATTCCAATGCACGCTACAGTTTGCAATCCACTGGCAGAGAGGAACAGAAGTCACTGCCAGTGCCAGGTGATTTCAATTCCAGGAAAGTTCACACCTAGACAACGCGTTCCTTCCATGCAAACTTCTCCACTGAAATTGTCTTGGTGCCACCGCCCTTCTCCCCAAAATATTATTTACTGACTTCAAGCTTTTCACAATTTGCAATTTAAACTTCTCTGAGTGTGAATGTTATATTAGCATAGATATCTCATAGAATGCAAATGTCTCTAGTCGGATGCATTTCAAAGCCAAAAAGCCCTCACACCTGTCATCCATTAGCGAATTCATTTTACCCTAATACAAACAATCAGAGATGAACCCCATCATCACTTTTTAAACAAAGTGGGTGTGTATGAAAAGGATTGTATGGAGGGAAGGGTGGTGGGGGAAAGAATGTACTTGTACCTGAATGTGTGTGTTAGTATCACAGCCCAGTAGGCAAATATCTCACACAACGTTTATTTAAGGGCTACTTTCTTTTAGAATAATATCACCTCTCATGTCTAAAATGTTTTTTAACAAGGTCATAGTCTTTCACTCTGGCTTTCATCGTTCTCTGGAGTGATTCCTAAATATAACTCTCGACACTATTTTTAAGCCACCCAAACTGCCCTACCTTCTCCAAATAGCCCAGGGACTTCAGGCCTTTCTGTTTTGCTACGGCTGTGCCCTCATTGACCTCCACTGTGAAGGTTTCCCCAACCCCCACTTAGAATAATTCTTCCTCACCCATCTCCCTACTCAATCAGCAAAGATAAAATTGATAGGTTTGATGGAGCAATTGAAAATAAGCTTTTATTACTCAATGCTGGCAGTAATGTGATGGAGAAGAACTTTTTTTAAAAAAAGTGTTTTTATTAATTTTAGAGAGAGAGGAAGGGGGAGAAAGAGAAATATTGATGTGAGAGAGAAACATCCATAGACTGCCTCTTGCACCCCCTGCCCCCCCGGACTGGGGCTCTGACCAGGAATTAAACCTTTCAGTGCCTGGGACAATGCTCTACCAACTGAGCCACACCAGCCAGGGTGAGAACTTTCATACATTTCCCATGGGGCATACATCACAGCAACTTTTCAGGAAAGCCACCAGGCAGTATGGCCAATGATTCCATAAGTCTACTTTTGAGACTATCTCAAAGACATTTTTAGAAAAATAATGTTTATCTTGTAGGGGATCTGTCCAATCCATAGACCATCATCCTCTCTTTTAGTAACTGGTGATAAGTAGCATAAAGGCTGAGAATAGATTTGGAGCGGGCCACCTAGATTTGAAACTTGGCTCTGAAATATGTGTGACAGGGGCAAGCAATGTAAACGTTCTGAGTCTCAATGTAATCCATTTAAAATAATAATAGTACTGCCCTGGCCTTGTGGCTCAGTTGGTTGGAGCATTGTCCCATAAACTGAAGGGTTGTGGTCAGGGCACATACATAGGATTAGGGTTTGATCCCTGGCCAGAGTACATACAGCACATATGGAAGGCAGCCAACTGATATTCTCTCTCTCTCTCTCTTAACCTCTTCCTAAAATCAATAAGCATATCCTCAGGTGAAGATTTTTTTTAAACTTCCAATTAAAAAATAATAAAATAATGATGGTACTATCTCTCCTATGTGAAGGTTGTATGGGATGCCCCAAATAAAGCACTTGGTACCAGTGTATGATATCCAGCTCACACTCAGAATGTATTAACTATGATCGCTGTATGACTTTATGCCTCTTCTATAGGCAATGGGACCAAGGTGACTGAACATCACATAAGCTGGGTCTATCATAGTTTACTCCTGCAAATTTGGGATTGTGATTGAGAGCCAGTGAGTGAGTCTATTTGTTGCTGGGAGTATAACCTAAAATATATTCTTCCATGTGGACTGAGAACCTGTGAAGACTGCAGAGAGAGACAGGGGAGAAGCTTTACAACATAATAGCCGACACAAGAAATGGTGAGAGTCTGGAGGTTTCCCAATCCGTGGTTCTGCTTTCCACTGGCAGCCTGGTTTTACTGCTGTCCTTGGGTTTTGGGAAAGATGCAGTTCTGTCCATGCACAGGCTCGTATGTTGATTCTTATCTGTCTGCCCTCTCATATCCAGTCTTTGCCATCCTCTGTCCTGTGCCTTGGGGACTGGCAGTGGGATTGTCATCACCCAGCATCCCTTGCCCTGGCAGCCACATCCTGTTACCTTGTGGTTTCATCTTTGAGCTCTTTTTTGCTGAACTGAATTTTCAATCCTATTATGTTCTTCAATAAAATAAAGCATATGCATGAGATGTTCTTTCACTCCCCGAGTTATAGTGTTCTTCTAGACTAGCTGTTTGCCTTTTCCCTTATGTTTTCCTCCTGTGCAGTGTGTTCTACAGCTGCCATGTGGCTTTCTTCTCGCATCTCACGGTTTTCATGAGACACTTGCCTGGAATTTCTATTTGATCACTACAGGGTGGGTGAGTGAATTCCCCCTTAAGTTCCTTTCCTATTTGTATCTTTCTAAACAACAAATAAAGCCCAGGTCCTAGCACATTGTTCTTGTGTTTATTTTTGTTATGGTGGATCCAGCAACTTGAGTGGAATGGCTGAACGAAAAGGAGAAGAAAGCTTAACTGAGATGGTGAGCGCTCATTATTGGAAGATCTGGGTTCTCTAATGCCCAGATAGATGTCCATATTAAGCCAGAGTCTATGCACCCATGTAACAGAGGTATGTCAGAGATACGTCATGCCACACTATAATCCGTTAGTCCTGTTCTTGGCTGTCACTTGGGGAAATTTAGGGTATTCTATTATTTCCATTTCTTATTTTTTCTATTGGTGATCTATTTTTTGTTTACTTGCTAGTTTTTCCGCCTTTCCTTAAAGGAAGAATCCATAGATGGTGTATCTTCTCACCCTGGGAGCTGTTCTGAGTGTTACCACTTTAAGGGGGAGCCCTGGGGTCCTTCATTCTCATTTAGCTATTGCACTATCCCTCATCAAAAGAGAGAAGAGTGGAGAAAAATTCCTTGTTTCATTTTTCTCCAGTTTGGGGATGATTAATGGCAATGTTAGGGATTGTGTAGACTCTGTGGCAGATACTACTGTATAAACCCTTCCCCTTTCTTCCTGGGCACACATGTAGACTACATTTCCCAGCCTCTCTTGCAGTTAAGGGTTGACATGTCACAGAGGTCTTCTGGCCAAGTGAAGTTGGCCACTTTCAAGCTTATTCCATAAGAACTTCTCATTTGTTGGTCTTTCCTTTTAATGGAGAGGACTTTTATGATCTAGGAGGAAGAATCCATAGGTGGAAAGAGCCCGGAAGCTATCTCACAAGATATAACTATCTTGTTATATAAGGAGGGAGAAGGAAACTTGTAGTAAGTTAAACACTGAGGTTTCAACATTTCGTATTTCAACATTTAGCCTACTCTGAATAATATACTCACCAATATTGCTTTTTTAAGTTTTAGAGCTATGGTTCAGAGTTATGTCATGCAACACTATAATCCTTTAGTTCTTTTCTTGCCTGTCACTTGGAGGAAATTTAGGGCATTCAATTATTTCCATTTCTTATTTTTTTTCTATGGGTGATCTACTTTTGTTTACTTGCTAGTTTTTTCCTAGTTTCATGCATTTCATTAGGGATATTTGTAAACCCATGTTATGTGGTCATTGTTACCTGGAAGTGACTTAGCATTTCTTTAATCTATTTTAACCATTTTTCCATTGGACCTTGCAATGTATGTAGGTGATTACAAGCTGGCTTCTTTTTCAGACTGCAAGTTCTTGAATTCAAAAATGATGACCTACTTTTCTGGTAACTTTCATGGGTATCAGAGCAGTTGGTTCATACTAGGCACCTAATATTTTCAGACTAGTAGGTATACTTGTCATCAGTAGGACTGGACAACTGGGCCCAGAATTTTGTCTGCAAGTTGCAACTAGAGGTTAATACAAGTGGATTAAGCACTGAAAATAAACACAAAGTATAAGGTGCAAATACATCTATCCATAGTTACACAAAAGATTCAGCCAATGAATTTCAACTGCTCATCATTTTACCTGCAATAAGAAAAAGAAACACAATTTACTGACGTGCAAAATTCCTTGTCAATGATATGGAATTAATCAACAAATCTACTTTGAACATATTAACAAAAACCCAATTAGAAGTTTTGAAACTGTTAATAGTGCTTAAACACCGGCATGTTAGTTTTGCTGCCTACTGATCAACACATTTTATGATACCAATCTCTCAACAAATCTCCAATAATATAATTCAATTTTTCCTTTAAAGTGTGCAATCAACCTGGTTGCTTTGAAGTACAATGGTGCAGTACTTTCTAACTCTTGATTCTGAAAGTTGTAAAAATCAACAGACTCTTAGAGGAGCCATGAGATTTATAAATGGTACCAAATGGACAATTGTCATATTTTGACTTTTTCTGGGTTTCCTTTGATATCCTCTGTCTAAGATCCCTGTCTATTCACAGAAATTCAAGGCCATGGCTGGTAGTCACTGAAATCTAAAATTTAAGCTAGAACTAAAGTGAGATTTGCCTCTATTCCTCTTTCCTGTCCGTATATCTATCTCTCCATCATGAATTGGAAAAAAAAAACCTGTCCTACCAAGTGATATTCCCAAATTTACATCTTCTCTGAGTTCTAGATCCCACTGACTACTCAGTCTCCACGTGGATGTCATGCAGGCACCTGAAAGTGATCTGTTTAAGACAAGTCTTGACTGCCACCATCCCTGTCCTACCCCAACCTTCCTGGGTAGTGTCCACCATCTCAGTTTATGTCCCATTGTAATCATCACAATTCAGGGAACTATCTCTGATTACATTTTTATTACATTGTCTTCCTTCCTCCAATTATCTCTAGAAAATCTGTCATTTCTTTTTCAAAGATGTATTTCTTTGCATCTGTTCTTTTACAAAACCGACCTTGGTCATCCTTGCAACTCACCTGGACCCCAGCGATAGCTTCCTAATTGGTTCCCTTCTTCTACTCTAATGTATTGCCAATCTATCGACTTCATACAGTCAACACTATATTTTAAAAACACAAAGTCACTAGCCTCTTAAAGCCTAAGACACTAAATAATTTCACCCCTATTGCTCTCCACACACAGTCCATATTATTTTCCTCCTTCAACATTTCCTGTTAGCCATAGTCGTCATCCATTAAGTTCATCCTACCTGCCCAGTTCTTTTTCATTGCATTTGGCTTTTGCATTTGCCATTTCATCTCCTGTTAAATCCCCCCACACACACCCTGAAATGGCGACTTCCTTATTCTTCCCATCTTACTTTAACTGTCACCTCCTCTGAGAAGCCTTCCCAGATCTCCCTCCTGGCTCTTTTCTACCTGGGACATTGTTTTGTTCACTCGATGTCTTGTTTAATGCTCAACACTTAATTGAGGCTTAATAAATATGACGTAAATAAGTGAATAAATGATTATGATAATTTCTTTAAGTGAGAGAACCACTGTGATTGAGATGACACTTTTCTCATTGTTTGTTAATTTGTAAGTTAACTATTACCCATCTTTTGTAGCAAAACAGGTGAAGTTTTCTTTTTTCTTTTTCTAAAGAAGGGTTGTCTGATGCTTCAGACAAGCGTATTGATTTTAGAGAGAGGGGAAGGGAAAGGGAGAGAGAGAGAGAAACATCAGCCTCAGAGTGAAATATCAATCGCTTGCTTCCCACACCTGCCCCAATCAGGAATTGAACCTGCAACCTGGGCATATGCCCTGACTGGAAGTGGAACCTGGGACCTTTCGATGTATAGACGATACTCCAACCAGCTGAGCCATACCAGCCAGGGCAAAACAGGTGAATTTTTTTAAAAATATATTTTATTGATTTTTTACAGAGAGGAAGGGAGAGAGATAGAGAGTCAGAAACATCGATGAGAGAGAAACATCGATCAGCTGCCTCCTGCACACCCCCTATTGGGGATGTGCCTGCAACCCAGATACATGCCCTTGACCGGAATCAAACCCGGGACCTTTCAGTCCGCAGGCCGATGCTCTATCCACTGAGCCAAACCGGTTTCGGCGAGGTGAAGTTTTTCATGAAGCAAAGTGAGGAGTTATTTTTGCTCCACAGAGGGAGGGGAAAAAAAGCCTGCTGGTTCTGATAGAGATAGTGTTGGTAAGGTTAAGATTTAATGAAAAGAGAGATTAGAAGTAGTTTACAGGAGCAGTTTATTTACCTAATATGAAGTAGAAGTGAACTCCTCCTTTGTTGATACTGTAAACTCTATCTTGCTCACTAATTCAATACATTCTAAAAATATCAAGAAGTGCAAACCTTGCATCTGGATTAGCATGGATTAGACCAGTGCTCATATAATTTAGGGCAATCCAGGAAACATGCTCGCATAGACAAAGGAATCAGAGGATGAGGAAGAGGGTGACATTTTCATGACCTTGTAAAATAAAAGGATCTATATGCTCAGTGAAATAAGCCAGTCAGTGAAAGACAAATACCATGTGATCTCAGTTATATGTGGAATCCAATGAACAAAATAAATGGACAAACAAAATAGAAACAGAGGCAAGGATACATGGAACAGCCTGACAGCTGTCAGAGGGGAGGGAGGAAGGGGGACTGGAAGAAAGAAGGTGAAGGTATTAGCCACAGAACATGTATGCATAATCCAGACACAGACAACAGTGGTGATGGCCAGAGGGAAGGGGGAGTAAGGGGGGATGGGAGGACAAGGATGGAAAATGGGGACACCTATAATATTGTAAAAATAAAGTTAATAAAATAAAAGAATTTATAGAACAAGAGATAACATGCACAAAACACAAAAGAAAACTTGATATCTTTGAATATATTAAAATCAAAATTACCTTTACAACCCACTATGAACAAAAGGCAAAGACAAGCCACAGACTGGAAAATACATTTGTTGTGCATATAACCAACACTATTTTAGTACGCAGCATATATAAAGAACTCCAGCATTTCTCTTTGGAGAGCAATTTGGCAATATCTAGTAAAGTTAAAGATATTCATATCCAAAAATTTAGCAATTCCATTGTAGGCTAACCCTCTGGAGAACCCTTATACATGGAAACATGGAAAAGAATGTTGTTTGCCTCATCGTTTGTAATGGTGAAAAACTGAACCCCTTCTAAGAAAATGGATAAATAAATTATGGCAAAATCGTACAAAAGAAAACTATGCAGAAGTTGTAAAATGCAAAAGCCTGTATACCGAAACTATTTATCACTTATGGATGTAAAATTATGTATTAAAAATATAAAAACATGCATGAGAATAAAAAAATCACATTTATGATAATGGCTCTTTCTGGAACAGGAAGGCAAAGGAATGAAATCAGCAAGTCTGGGCGAAACACGTGATCTGATAAGAGTGGAAGGGGCATCCATGGGGCTCATTATATTTGCATTAGAATCACTTGTACATGTAAAATCTCAAAAAAATACACTAAAAGCCGAAACTGGCTTGGCTCAGTGGATAGAGCGTCAGCCTGCGGACTGACAGGTCCCAGGTTCGATTCCGGTCAAGGGCATGTACTTGGGTTGCAGGCACATCCCCAGTGGGAGATGTGCAGGAGGCAGCTGATCGATGTTTCTCTCTCATCGATGTTTCTAACTCTCTATCTCTCTCCCTTCCTCTCTGTAAAAAATCAATAAAATATATTTTTTAAAAAATACACTAAAAATAAAAAACAACAAGAAAAAATATAAAGAGGAAAAATGGAATAAAGTAAGATGAAACTGAACAAGGGTTCACACACACAAAAAAAACAGTCTACATTACCACCCACGGGGCAAAAAAAATGATTCTAAAACTAGAACATTTAGCCCTGGCTGGTGTTCAGTAGTTAGAGTGTCAGCCCAGGTAGTAAAGGGTCACATATATGACTCCCAGTCAAGGGCATGTACCTGGGTTGCAGGTTCCATTCTGGTCCCTCGTCTGGGTGTGTGCAGGTGGCAACCAATCAATGTGTCTCTTTCACTTCAATGTTTCTCTCTTTCTACTAACCTCCCCCCTCTTCCCTTCCCTTCCACTCTCTATAAATCAATGGGAAAAAATGGTGAGGGTTAACAAAAACAAATAATAAAATAAAACTAGAACATTTACTTAAAGAATCACTTAAATTGGATTTATAATTGTAGGAACTAAGTCCTTGCATGAAGACCATGGTATTGCATGAATTCAAAAGTTTCATAACCACAATATTTGGGAGTCTCCACAGCTTGTGCAACCACGCCTTCATTTCTAGGAAAAAGAATAGAAGTCAACCCGATTCTTTCTCCCACCACTCAGCTATATGCAGTGTAGTTCGCTAGGAGAGGTTAAATATCTTGCTTGGTGGCATAAAGTTCATTTCTAAAAGCAAATGAAATTATATTGTCGTAAGTAGGTGAAAGTTCTGGCCAACGCGCACCATACCCAGTGCCCAGTGAATCACTGCTGGCTGTTCTCTTTGCCTAAAATAACGCAGGGCCCTTGTGCTGGAGGAAGCCTCGATCTTTCTACTTTCTGCTCCCCAAGCAGCCAGCGAATGCCTCTGCCTTGATGGCTGTGAGCAAACTTCCTAAGATAGTGGGGAGAAGAAACAATTACAGAAAACTTTGGACTCTGAGGAGGAAGAAAATAGGTCATGTTTTTGTCTCATCTTGCTCATCTTTGGAGGAACTAAATTCACTTTGAATCAACTAGGGATTTAACCTTCCTGTAAGGAGGCTAAGATTTTTATCATAATATAAAACCTGACACAATTACAATTGAATTCAAACCGGAGTTGCTTTTGGTCTTTGTTTTTCCCAGAAGCTCTGACAGACACTAGTGCCCAAAAGAAATTAGCAATGCAAAAGGATATTCTTTCTTCACTTTATTGCCCTGTATTTTCCCCAGTAGCCAGTAGCCATGGCAATTGTTGGCCAATGGGGTCTCATCCTGGGAGACGTTTCTGACAGGAGTGCTTTCCTTGCTGCCTTCCTACTATGGCCAGGGCACACGGGACTTATATTCCCAAGGATTTGTTGCCATTGTCCCAGCTTCTGGAGTTTAGAGACAGGAACCATCCACTCCAGCAAGTACATGTCACCCCTGCCTTCCCTTCTACAGTGACAGGTTATCCCAGACAGTGACGGGTTATGCTGGCTCCATTTAAAACAGGCCAAGTCCAGGTTGTGAGGCAGAATCTATTTTATTTTATTATTTTATTGTATTTTTCAAATATTTTTATTGATTTCAGAGAGGAAGGGAGAGAGAAAGAGAGACAGAAACACCAATGATGAGAGAGAATCACTGATCGGCTGCCTCCTGCATGCCCCACACTAGGGATCGAGCCAGCAACCCGGGCATGTAGGCCCGGCAGAATCTATTTTATTTTAAACTACTTCCAGCCTACATTGTGTAATGTAAATGAATGTGACACTTGCGGGGGGGTGGGGGGAGAACATAGATTTCCTATCTGAGTGATATCATTGTAATTAACCTAGTTATTAATAACAGGAAAGAAGCAAAGGGGAGGCCAAATATTATAGACATGTCATTTGGGCAGCTTCACCAGGCAGCCAAAGCTTTACACACCCCAGGGAGCCACTGGTCTATTCCACCTGTAAATCGCTGGGGAAGGTGGGGGGAGAGAGAAACTGAAGGGCAGGGGGAGAATAAACACATGCTCAATAAAGTTAGGGTGACATAGGGAAGGTACTTGCCTGTCAGTCACACCGGGGAACAGGTCATTGGCTGGAATGGGTATGGCCACTGCAAGGGCACAACATTTGGGATACTTAATTCCCTAAACAAAGGAACTCACCCTTTTGCTGCTCTTCATGTGCTTGGCTTTCTTGGAACTCTTGCTACAGGGGGCACACTCTCTTGGCTCTGCTGCATTCCCCACAGGGGACTCCAGAACTGCAGCCAGCCTGATGCTCAACTGGACCCGGTTGCAATATGGAATGTAAATGCTGGACACTGGCTTTGCTTTTCGCTCTACTGAATCCCCAGCTCCACTTCTTCTAGGGCTGGACTAAGGGAAATGGGACTTTAGAATCTCAGGGATGTAATTCCAACACAAAAATCACTCATCCTCCTGTGTGTCTCAGAAAATTCTTTTTCTGGAGATATTGTAAGGACTTCGCCCCCAGCACTCAGTGGGGAAAGGAATACCTAAACTTCCCCAGTAGCATGAGGACACTCCAGGGGAGGTCAGTTGACAGTTATTCAGAAGACCACACACCAGAGGTAGCATCTACAAGGCTTCAGTTAGCTTGATCTCTGATCTACAGAGAAGTGTATTAATTAGAATAATGAATATTATAAGTGAATTTTCACTGGTGAAATCAATGGCTTGTTTATAAGCATAATGGATATTAGATACGGGCTTTCATTGGTGAAAATGATGGTGTTCAGATACAAGGATGGGCGAGAATTCAGCAGATATAGTCCTCCTCTTATATGAACAGAGAATTTTTAAAGGTCTACAAAATTACACCTTCCACCCTTAATGGCTCCATAAGTTTGAGTTCTACCTAATCCTGGGATACTGGTTTAAGAGATTGTTGATCATTTGGTCTAAAAAGAAATATGGTTAGAAAATGTACACCACAGAAATCTGCACATTTGCCTTGAGTGAAATTTCCATACACAGTGATATTGGAGCAGACGAAGGACAGAGAACAGGATTTCATTGAGTTTACAGAACTCTGTGCTTGCTTGATTTAAATTTCAGACATATAGAAGGCTGTTTGAGACTCATTTCCCTTAAACTGCATCAAGATACTGGGAGGGGAATTGCAAATATTACCTATCTTTACTACTAAAAGGAAGCCATTAGTTGTGCATAGCCAATTAGATTTAAGTCAGTTTTAAGCATAAAAACTAAGGCAGACTCAAATAATGGCTTGAGAGGAAGCAAATGGGAAAAGATCAGAGAATGTAATCAGGCAATAAATGGCTGATGGGAAAAGAAGTTAGAGACAGGTGGACTTACAGGAACAAAGAGAAGTAAAAAAAAAAATTGAACATACCAATGAGGAGTGGGAATGTTGAAAACAAATCGGTATTATTAAAATATATATTCAAAACTTGGGAATAAGATAAAAGAATGACTTCATGTTTTTTCAGAGGAATAGGAATATTATCTAACAGGTCTTCTCCAGTATTCTGTATTTTTCTAGGAGACAGCACCTTTATTTAATTATTTAGCATTGATTAGCACTTTTTAAATTTTTCATTATTTATTGATTTCAGAGAGGAAAGGAGAGAGAGAGAGAGAGAGAGGGAGAGAGAGATCAATGATGAGAGAAAAATCATCGATTGGCTGCCCCCTGCTCACCCCCTACTGGGGATCAAGCCCACAACACTGGCATGTACCCTGACTAGGAATTGAACCATGACCTCCTGGTTCATAGGTCGACGCACAACCACTGAGCCATGCTAGCCGGGTAAGGACTCATAAATTTTGAAGTTATATGTTAACTTTAGATTTCATCTGATAGAATTGCAATTGATATCTGAACAATAGATAGAAATGGTAATGCAAAACTTACCATTTTTATTACTTATATTTTTACAATTTTACCAGTTTTTTTTAAATATATTTTATTGATTTTTTACAGAGAGGAAGGGAGAGAGACAGAGAGCCAGAAACATCGATGAGAGAGAAACATGGATCAGCTGCCTCCTGCACATCCCCCACTGGGAATGTGTCCGCAACCCAGGTACACGCCCCTGACCGGAATCGAACCCGGGACCCCTAAGTCCGCAGGCTGACGCTCTATCCACTGAGCCAAACCGGTTTTGGCCAATTTTACCAGTTTTATTGTCCTGTAGAAAGTGAACAATTTTATATCTTATTCCAGCAGTCATTTTTTCCATACATTGTTTTTCAAATTCTCTTTGAATCAGCTTTAATATCCTGATGGTTCCCTCATTAATGAGTTAAATAAATCTTTGGTGTGATAATCATGTTTTACAGTTTTTAAAAAAATATACTTTGGCAGGAAGTTGGAAGAGTTGCCAAAACATTTATAAGTAGCTTATAGTTGCTCAAAGAGCTAAGAGACAGATCGTTGTTTTATTATTATTGCTCTCCAAACACTTACATAGGAAGATACTAATGTTTCCTTTGGGAGGAAGTATTTCATTCCCATTTAACAGAGAAGAAAACTGAGCTTGAAAAGGTTAATTAAGTAAGTGTGCCCTTATTAAAAGTACCAGAGCTTTTACTTAAAAGAATGCTGAGTCTTTTCCCCAAGTTATACAACTGTTAGAGTCCATGAATAAAATTAGAAAATGAAATTAAAGAGCTGCCACATAATTATACTCCATCTTAAGAAACCCCTTAGTGCTAATGTTCTGTGTTGCTCCAGGCATTTTTCGAAAGCCACTTAGTGCAATCTGACCAAGACTTCCAGTGCCCAGGGCAGATTTTGCTTAGGCTGTGAGGTGATCTGCATTTTTATAAGAAAACAAGGATATTTTCTGGGTTCCTACCTACAAATCTTCCCAATAGTTGGGTGAATAATCTTGGCTTTGGTTATAATGATGACATTTGGAGAGCAATGCAATTATTGCCATTTTTGCAATGTTAGAGAATGGGAGAAAATGCATCCAAAAAGATCAAAATGTTCTAAAACCAACATTCCCCCCCACACACACTTTGTTTTGAGACCAAAGTTTTAAAAGATCTAGCTTTCAACTCATTGCTTTACTTTTTTTCTTTTAAACATGAACATTGATTTTTTTCCCTCCTCTTCTTTAAATGTTATTTTTCAATTACAATTTATTTTCTATTAGTTTCAGGTGTACAGCATGGTACTTTACAAAGCGGTCCCTTGCCCCATCCGATATTTCCAGTATCCACCTAGCACCATGCACAGTAATTACAATATTGTTGAATATATTCCCTGCGCTGTACTTTACATCCCCATGACTATATAACTACCAATTTGTACTTCTTAGTCCTTCACCTTTTCACCTCACCACCCCCTCCTTCCCATGGTAACCATTAGTCTGGTCTCTGTATCTATGAGTCTATTTCTATTTTGAACAGGAAGATTAATTTTGATATTCAGAGAGAAGACTGGGAAATAAGAACATCAGCAAGACCCCCAAAGAAGCGACACTGAGAGCTGTGAAGATGAAAAAGATTGCTGATTGTCAGATCACCCCATTTGTTGTATCTTCTGGTGCCCTGAACTGTGCTAGGTACCTGCGCTTGAGGAATTGAGGGTTTGCTTTTATAAAACAAAGTGAACATAGAATAGATAGCTCAGTAATCCAGTATTAAATGTTGTAAGACCAACCCTAAATGTTACAGAAATTCAAAAAGGTGGGGATAGGGTAGAAGAGGGGAAAGGTGATCTGGTGACCTTTGAATGCAGGTAAGTTTGAATGCAGAGATCATAGTCCATCGGGGTCTAGGGCAGTGGTTCTCAACCTTCCTAATGCCGTGACCCTTTAATACAGTTCCTCATGTTGTGGTGACCCCCAATTTCATTGTTACAAATTGAACATAATTAAAGCATAGTGATTAATCACAAAAACAATATGTAATTATATATGTGTTTTCTAGTGGTCTTAGGCGACCCCTGTGAAAGGGTCGTTCGACCCTCAAAGGGGTCGCGACCCACAGGTTGAGAACCACTGGTCTATGGACTTAGAAAAGTATCATAATCTATTACAGTAATTTGTAAAGCAGGAAAGAAAGCTCTCCAAGGGCGAGGGAAATCTGTCTGCAGGGTTTGTGATGTAAAATAACAATAATAATAAAGTGCTATTTATTGAGTCCTTTTTGTAAGGTATAGTAAGTAGCAATGTACACATAGTCATGTCTATTTAATTTCATCTGATCCTCAGTCCTGTGAGATAGAAAAAAATTACACTCATTTTACAGATGAGAAGACTCCATGTGTGTGCACATGGCACATGTGTGCCAGGGATGGAGATGGGACAGTCACTTGGTGAAGGTGCAAGGTGCTAAGGGACCTTAAATGGGAAGCTGCAGAATCTGGGCTTGAAACAATAGGCACTCAAGAATGATTGTAGATTTTTTTCTCTAGTATATGACAGTTAAAATAAATCAGGGTGCAGGATAAAAAAGCGAAAGAACCTGAATTCTAGATACATATTTCTTGCCATCTCCAAAAGATTAGTTCCTTCTATTTAAAAAAATATGTTTTGCCCTTATAGAGTTAGATATATATTTTATAATCATCAATGTCCCTCCTTCTCTGTCCTCAGTTGCCATCAATGATACCATCACTTATCCATTAAGATCAAACAAACCAGACATTTGCAAATCATTCTTTTTTTTAAAAAATCCTCACCTGAGGACATGGAGAGAGAGAGCGAGAGAGAGAGAGAGAGAGAGCGAGAGAGAGAGAGAGAGAGAGCGAGAGAGAGAGAGAGAGAGAGCGAGAGAGAGAGAGAGAGAGAGCGAGAGAGAGAGAGAGAGAGAGACATCAATTCGTTGCCTTCAGTACATGGGATCAAACTCACAACCCAAGTATATGCCATGACTGGGAATCAAACTGCAACCTTTAGGTGCACAGGATGATACTCAACCAACTGAGCCACTTCAGTCAGTCGCAAACTATTCTTGATTCCTAACTTCAGTCACTATATGCCCACTAAATCATTTTAATAACTCTCCAAATGCCTCCAACCTCTGCCAAGATTGTCATAAACTGAAGCATTTATCACTCCATCATTTCTCACCTGGATTACACCAACAATGTAAAATTAGCAACCAGCCTCACTAAACTATTCTCTTTTTCAACTATTTCCATTTTGTAAAAAGTTCATCTGATGCTTTCTCAGCCACCACATCAATGATTTTGTGTGTGTGTGTGTTTTTAAATAAATACAAACTCCTTGATAGAGCATATAAAATCCTTCATGATGCAGCCCTCATGAAATCTCAGTGTCATTTCTTGCCATTCCACTCACCAACCCCAGTCTTGCCTCCACTTCATGCACCGTGTTTCCAGCCACACCAAATACTCCCCGATGGTCCCAGAGGTCTCCCACTGGAAATCTCTGCATCTGTTATTCTCTGTACTTAGAATACCTGTCCTCATTGTTCTCACAGGTCACTTCTTATCCAGCTCTTCCAAATTCATTTGCCATGTCTGCTTCCTCAGAAAGCCTTTCCAATTCCCCCACTAGACTTGAATCAGATGACTTTCTATATGCACTGAGTCACATCATAGCACCTACTCACCATGCTCACATTGTGCTGTGTTTTATTTACTTTGTCAGTCTCATCACTAAACACCAATGGTGTCAATCAAATATCATGAGCTTGCTTTTTTCCCTCTGCATGCGTTGTGTGCTATCCATTCCTTTAATGACTCTTAAGATACCTTAAGATACATATGCATCTTAACACATAAAGAGGGCACTCAACTGGGTAGAGCACTCAACTGGACCCTAGGAAACACGAGGTATATGTTCCTTGTCCTGGAGGGAGACTTCAATGAACCTGAGAAAAGAGAAAATTCAAGGAAAAATAATACAGACCATCATGAATGATGGCCCTACAAAAGATATGTCTACTCAGAACCTGTGAATGGACCGTTTTTGGAAAAGGAAAGGGTTTTTGCAAATGTAATTAAGTTAAGAATATTGAGATAAGATCATCTTGGATTATCTGAATGGGCCTTAAATCTAATGACAAGTGTCTTTATAAGAGGAGAAGATACTAACAGAAGAGGAGAAACAGAGGAGAAGTTACATGAAGACCAAGGTAGAGATTAGAGTGATGTGTCTACGAGCCAAGCAACACTAAGGATTGTTATCACCCACCAGAAGCTAAAAGAAGAGAGGCATGGAACAGATTCTTCCTCACAGCTTGCAGAAAGACCCAGCCTCACCAACGTCTTCATTTTGGACTTCTGGCCTCCAGAACTGAGAGGGAATAAATTTCTGTTGTGTGAAGCCATCCAGTTTGTAGTAATTTGTTACAGCAGCTTGAGGAAATTAATACACTAGATAATAACAATAAGAAAAAAAGGCCTTCTTTATTTTCAACATGTTTTGGCACAGGTTAACTCAATTCCAATCATTTACAGTGGGGCCTTGACTTATGAGTTTAATTCATTCCGTGATGGAGCTCGTAACTCAAATTACTCATATGTCAAATCAATTGTGAATGAGTGAGACGCGTGATGCTGGGCTGATGGTGTGGCGTTCACTGTGACATTCGCTGTGCCAACTAGCGGTGGAGTATCTGAAGCTGGCTCGTAACCTGAATTTTAGCTCGCAACTCAAAGCAAAACATCTGCCGAGAGACGGCTCATATCTCGAAAAACTCGTTAGTCGGGACACTCCTAAGTCATGGCCCGTTTGTACATGTAATCCTTTTCTTTTTCCTTGTATGCTCTTTTGCCCATAGACTGTAATATGGTGGTGTGCATGTAGAGCTGCTGTGCTTAGAAAATATTGATTGACAGATAACTACATCTTGTGTGATAAGAGAGAGATACCACCACAAGTAGAGCCAAAGTGAAAACAAATATAAAAATGTGTGCTTTCCTTATTTCTAAAAAGAAAAACAATCTGTCAGAAACAGGAAAGAACTGTCAAAAGTACAAGATCTCAAGTATATAAATTATGAAACACAAGTCACAGTACAAGTTGTTTTGTGACAGTGTAAATGCATACATTTTCCAAGATAGAATGATGAAATTATTCTATCCAAACTATCCAAATTACATGTGCTCCTCCCAACATTTTCATCATGCTCTACAGTGATCTCCCATTCAAGAGAGATAAGTTGGTAACTGATATATTCAGAGCTGTTTAGGATCTTAAATCCAGAGAAAAGAGTGTTTCTTTGCAAAAAAAATTGTCAAATAAAAAAGGGAAAGATATATGATAGACGCTTTTGGCTGGAACAGACAAGGACAGGTGAAAAAGCAAGCCTGATATTCTTCCTTTTATCATCAGAACTTCAATAGCCTGCACCCTCCATTCATGCCAACTATTGTACTTACTGCTGAAGGACAAAGTTCTGAAACTCATGGAACTTACACTCTACTGCATCTCTACAAAGCTACACAGCATTATGTAAATCTGTAACAGAAATAGCAGTAGAATCCTCACTT
>NW_006283656.1:124953-132835 GCF_000327345.1 Myotis davidii
AAAATGTAGAAAATAATAATACTTACTTTGCAGGATGCATGTGAGGAGGATGCAAGCATAGGACAGCTGTGAATGTGCGTAGCATAATACCCAGAACAAAAAGGGAATTAAATAAATATTGACTTTTTTAAAAATTACACACAGACTGTTCCGTGGTCCCTTTCCTTGTTTTTTAAGCATTAGCTTAAAATGGAGCTGAAAATGAATAGAGATCACATTGAAACCTTCAAAGTATATAATAAATCCACTAGTCTTTGCCTGTGGCAGAAAAATGCTATATTTTCACTAAACTGCTTTATTTTCCTCCTGGGCACACAGGCAGGCCATATTTCACAGCCCAGCTTATATCTAGGAGCCAGGAGGTCTTTTCTGGCCAATGGAATCTGAAGGAATATGATATATACCACTTCTAGATCTGGCGCCGAAAACCTACGCTCCTGGATCTAATGTATCAGCCTCTGTCAGGCCACTCCTCCTGCTGGAAACAACTAGGGGGGGAAAAGATAAAATGGAAAAAGAAAGTGGAGCAAAACACAAACTAAGAACATCTCTATGCAGCTATCAGGTATGCAGCCATCAAGCCTGGCAGCGTGATCAGGGCGTATGGAACCTGAAGGACATGATGCCACTGACAAGATACAAATAATCATTGAGCTGAGCATGACTTTCTGTACCACTTATGGCAATCCAATCATCTATCAATGTGTACGACAAATTACCGAGTTTGAAGAAACAGAGCAGAAAGCAGCTGCTAGAAAACTGAGAGGCTAAGCAGACCCAGTGGCAATGCATCCTGTCGGAGGGGAATAAAATCGCAAGTTTAGTGCCACCTGGGTGCAGATTCTCTGTAAGTTTACACTCCACAGTCAGAAGGAAGCAGAGATGGACCAGATTGTATAAGGACTAAAATGTAGCCTCAAGTCAGCTCTAATCCTTTAGCCAGAAACTAAACAAAATCCTTTCTGGAGAAAGATAACAGCATCCATAGACTCTAACATTTATTAACACAAGGTCTGACATTCAGTTCCGAATTACCAGGCTTATAAAGAGACAGAAGAGAAAAAGCAATGAACAGAGAAAACAGACCTAAGGGTGATCCAGATATTTGAGCTACCAGACACAGACTTTAAAATAGCAGTGATTAATATGTTCAAGAAAGTGAGGTCAAGATAAAAATTTCACTAGAGAACTTGAATCTATGGAAAATCAAATGGAAATTCTAGAATTTAAAAACATATATCTAATGAACCACATAAACTGATGCACAAAAATAGACCCAGAGTCAGAGAAGCATCGATCAGACCGTCAAACCTCAGAGGGAAGACAAGAGAGGGTCGGGGCAAGGGGGAGAAATCAACCAAAGGACTTGCATGCATGCATATAAGCATAACCAATGGACACACACCAGGGGGGTGAGGGCATGAGCATGGAGGGGGGTCGGGGAGCATTGGGGGGGATAAGGACACATATGTAATGCCTTAATCCATACAGAAAAATATATTTAAAAATACAATGGCTGAAATTAAGAATATGACTATGATTAATAGGCTAAAGGCTCTCATGGATAGACACCATGCAAAAACAGATGGGCAATGTAAGCAGAAAGATAGAAACCTAAGAAAGAACCAAAAAAAAATGTTAGAGATAAAGAATCAAACCAACCATGAACAGAAATGAAGACTGTCTTTGATAAGCTGAGGAAAGAAACTGAGCCAGAGGACATTATCAACAGAAACCTCCCAAACTGCAAAGCAAAAAGTACAAGGACTAGAAGAAAGAGACTGAATTCCGGCAACTACAAAAAGTGCAACATACACATAATAGACATATCAGAAGGAGAAGAAAGAAGGGAACCATAATGACTGACTTTTCACAAATTAATGTCAGACACCAAACCACAGCTCCAGAAAGGAAGCTCGGAGAACACCAAGGCAAATAAATAAGTGTTAAATCTTCAAGCTACATGAAATCAAAAATAAAGTCATAAAGAAGCAAGAGGGGAAAAGCAGTTGCTTCTAGAAAAATAAACATTGTATCCAACTTCCAAGTCATGGGAACAAGGAAAGACTGAGGTGAAACATTTAAAGTGTTGAGAAAAAAGAAATAAAAGTGAGACAAGACATTTCACAATGAACAAAAACTTAAAAACGTCCATTACTTACATGATGTTTTACTCTGATAATTCATCAAATTATATCCTTAACATAATAAAATGTATTGTTTTGAATGGTCTACAGAATGGTGAAGCCTGGAGATGATAGTGGACATGTTAATGACGGTATCCACCCTTTCCCACTGTGAACTGAACCACCTGCCTCACTTGGCCATATCCAATTATAGATGGAAAACTAATTAACTTCAAATCATGTTCATAATTTTGCTAATTACAAAAGGCTGGACAATTTGACTTCTAGACCTAAATATAACAAGAATGTGCAGGGGGTTCCCATGACTCATCCAGGGTCAATGTTTGAATTATGGGGCAATAACAAAAGTGTCGCATTCGTAATAATTTTAAAACCCTCCTCAAGTGGTCTGGCTGCTTTTACCTTATCTCTGTGCTGAAGGCAGAGGGTGCAATGAAGGACTTAAGTCACACCTGGGAAGAGAGCTGCCCACTCAGAAAGTCCACTTTGGACTCTTTGTGAATAAGACGTAAATGGTATTGAGTAGAGTTAGAGTATTTTAAGGCTGTTTGTTCCAGCATTTAGCCTCACCTAACTCATGCGCCGCTCTTAGGACACTTGTTTGATTCAGGGTTGCCACAAACCTTCAATTTGTTAAAAATGCAATATCTGTGAATTGCAATAAGATGAAGTACAATGAAAGGAGGCATACCTGGATAGAGTGCTCAAAATTGTGCTGTACACATGGAAGTCAATACCAGTTAGCAACTTTTTTTATTAAAGTGGATGTGATTATTGGGAAAAGAGATGATCCAAGCAAAATAAAACACAGGGGAGATCAATGATCAAATACATTTGGGAAATCCTGGGGTAACAAAATTAAACAAGTTTTGTATGCAGGACAGTGGTACTCCAAATAGAAGGACTAGAAGATGCAGTGTTTCTAGCACTCATTTGCTGAAAAAGAATACCTGTTTTTCAGAGCACATGTATTAACATCATTCATGCATTTAACAGGTGTTTATTGAGGACCTATTACATGTCAGCTACTAATGTACATGATTTCTAAAGTTCCTCTCTCATGAAGATAGCAGACAGCAGGGGAAAGATACAAAAACAAGGGAAAAGCAAATCAAATTGTTACCAACCAGGCAAGGGTCTATGAAGTGTAACTTGAGTGTACCTTTGAATCCTGGGAAAGTGTGGATAGCAAAAATATATTCCATGTGAAGGACAGGGCACAGGGGGAAGGAAAATAACTCATGAAAATATTCCATGAAAATTAGAACCAATCTCTAGCTAAAAGCTTTATTCCTTTTCCTTTGTTGTTTTCAAAGACTGATGTATAATCCCAACTGAAGCTTTATCTATTTAGGCCAATCATGGCATCTGTCTCATTACCCAATGGTGGCAATGATAATCAAAACACAGACTGGTACAATAGAGAAGAAACTAGAAACTAGTATGAAGATTAATTAGACCAATGAGGAAACGGAGGCTTAGCGAGGTCTCCCAGTGTCTGGTTGCCTGGAGCCACGCTGGTCCCAATACATCATTCTCAGTCCCCACAGTTCATCATTTCCTGAACTAGAAAAAAAAATATATTTATCAAGCTTGGTACAGTGCTATGCGTTAGGGGGAATTAAAGTGAATGGAGTAAATAACAATATTGTCTCTGGCCTCGGAGTGTGGTTGCGGGGTGGAGCAGAAACACAGGAAAGTAACACAATCAAGTGTAAACAGGATCTCCGGAGAACAATAGAATAGAAAGAACAGATGGAACTTCATAATGTCCGATGAATGTACAAGCGATAATTACTTTAAGAGTCTAGAGAAAGGTTTGTGATACCGGGGGAGGTCTTTTGTAAGAAATCAAATTTAGTTAGGTGTTGGACGTCTGCAAGGATTTGGGAGCCAGAGTGGAAGAGTCAGTTTCTAAATGAAGGTGATAATAAAGGAATTGCAGAGGGAATTCAAGGTGTGTTGTATTTTTCACGCATAACAAAGTATGGTACAGCAAAATAATTAAGCAGGGAACTCCTGTCAAGTCAAACCGATCAATTTAGTGGGGCCACTTGTTGTGAAACCACTCTTGGAGCTCAAGATGGGCTCATGGAGAGGAATATTCAGGTCTCTGGGAACCTCCTTTGGCCTTATCATTCATTCATTTACTCATTTGATGTTTAGAGAAAAATCTACTTTCTGCCAGGCAGTGTTCTAGGCTCTGGGGGGCGGTATACAAATCAACAAAACATAGTCAAAGGCAAGAAATACCTGCTGGGAAATTAGATTCTAATTTGGTGCTTCTCCCACCTGGCCGCACATTATCATTTCCTGAGAAGCTTTTTGAGAAAGACCTGAGGAACTTTAAATACACATTAATAAGTGAGAAGAGCCCATGTGAAAGGCTACAGACTATAAAATTCTAATTACATGACATCCAGGAAAAGGCAAAAGTACAGAGACAGCAAAGAGATGAGTGGTTGCCAGGGCCTCGGGGTGGGTTGCGGAGAGGACAGAGTGGGGAGGTGGAGCATAGGGGGATTTTAGGAAGGGGAAGCTGTTCTGCACAGATACTGTGATAGTAGATATAGAACATTTGCATTTGTCAAAACACACACACAACTATACAGCACAAAGAGTGAACCCTGCCCTGACCAGTTTGGCTCAGTAGATGGAGCGTCGGCCTGCAGACTGAAGGGTCCCAGGTTCGATTCAGGTCGAGGGCATGTACCTTGGTTGCGGGCACATCCCCAGTAGGGAGTGTGCAGGAGGCAGCTGATCGGTGTTTCTCTCTCATCGTTGTTTCTAATTCTCTACCCCTCTTACCTCTTCTCTGTAAAAAATCAATAAAATATATTTTTTTAAAAAGAGTGAATCCTAACATAAACTATGAACCTCAGTTAATAACATATCCATATTGTTCACCAGTTCTAATTAAGGTACCACACTAATCTAAGAAATTAATAATGAGGAGAGAAGGGATATGTGGGAACTGCCTGTACTTTCACAACTTTTCTGTTAACCTAAACCTGTTCTATAAATATAAACTCCACTAATACTAATCTATTTTAAAAATTATAAATGTTATTAAAACAAAACAAAAGCCTGGCCAGTGTAGATCAGTGGTTGATCATCGACCCATGAACAAGGAGATTATAATTCAACTCCAGGTCAGGGCACATGCCCAGGTTTCGGGCTTGATCCCCAGTGTGAGGTGTGCAGGAGGTAACCAATCACTCTGTCATCATTGATGCTCCTATCTCTCTCTCCCTCTCTCTTCCTCTCTGAAATCAATAAAAGCATATTTGAAAAAATAAAACACACAAGAAAAACAAGACCTACGCTTGGGTCCCACCTGGAAACTCTGATGAAATAGAACAACAGGTTTCAAGTACCCTTTTCAAGTGTGGCCCATGCTTTTAAACCTAGAATACCAAGTGCTGGCAAAGATTTAGGACAACTGGAACTCTCATACATTGCTGGTGATCACATGGAATGGAACAACCACGTCGGAAAGTACTTTGACAGTTTCTTACAGCGTTAGGCATACACTTACCGTATGACCTAGTAATCTCACTGCTAGGTATTTCCCCAAGAGAAATGAAAACTTGTATTCACATAAAAACCTGTACAGAAATATTAACGGCCTCTTTATTGATAATTTCCCCAAACTAGAAACAATCTGGATGGAAGTCCTTTAACTGGTGAATGGATCACACACAGTGGAATACTACTCACCAATAAAAAATGTGCCACTGACACACACAATAAGATGGATGAGTTTCAAATGAGTTCTAAGTGAGAGAAGCCCTGTCCGAGTGAAGGAAGGTAATCAACAAATAAGCAGACATGCAGTAACTCGCATAGTGCTAAGTAACAAAGCAGGGAAGGGAGAGAGGCGTGCTACAGATAAACTTGCAAGTTCAAATAGGGTGGTCAGGACAGGCCTATCTGAGGTGGCATGTGAGCAAAGCACTGAAGGGCATGAGGCCGTGGGACCCTGTAATATGGGGGAAGAGCTTGGGTTTTACAGGAAGTGCATTAGAAGCCACTGGAGTAGAGCTGGGCATGGCTCAGTGGTTGAGCTTGGTGTGGCTCAGTGGTTGAACTTGGACCTATGAACCAGGAGGTCACGGTTCAATTCTGGTCAGGGCACATGCCAGGGTTGTGAGCTTGGAGGGGGGCATGCAGGAGGCAGCCAATGGATGATTCTCTTGTCATGTTTCTATCTCTCTCTCTCTCTCTCTCCCTTCATCTCTAAAATCATTAAAAATATTTTTTTAAAATATACATTTGTCATTAAACGTCATCATAGATGTGTACATGCATAAGAGGAAGAAGCCACTGGAAGGCTTTATGGAGAAAGATCATAAATGGAATTTCTATCTTAACTGACCATTCTAGCTGCTAGCTAGAAAATAAATCCTTGTGGTTTTGGAAAAAGAAACAAGAGGTGAGTGAGAAGACTAGTTACGGTAGTTAAAGGGGAAGATGACGGCTGGGAGAAAATTTCATATCACACAACTTTCCTCCACAGAGACACACAGAGTTTCGAAGGGGGACCTTCTCTCCCTAAATGGAATGGGCCTCTCCAATAGGCAGGATGTAACTCGCACAAACTGCTAATTAAGACTGCAATGCAAGGAGTAAAAGAAGAAAATCGCTTCTTAATGTTAGTGAGACATTGTTTACTGTCTCCAGTGAAAAATGAATAAAGCTCAACCTGATTATCACCAACCTGTCGTCTGAAACTGTGTGTTGATGAGAAGGCTACAGGACACCACGGATGGGGAGAGGTCAAGAAAGAAGAGTTCAGCTACATGGCCTTAAAATAACTGCCCATCTATCTAGAATGTTCCTCTGTCAGCAGCATCCTACCCCAAACCAGCTCCTTAAGTCCCTGAACACCTGGGATTTTGGAACCACTACTTGCATATCAGGACCAGAGGAGCTGAAAAGTCAGGCCCCTTGCCCAGGCTGAACAAAGGATAAGAGGCACAAAGAGCCAACGTTCTTTGTTTCCTTCTTAGTTTGGGTTTTCCCAGAAGCCACTCTAAGCAGGGATTTAAGTGGCAGCGTTTACTTGGGAGATGCAGGAAGTGTTGCTGAGAAAGTGGGGAAGAGACACAGGGAGAGAAGGCAGACCATCCAGCCAGCTTCCCTTGTAGATAAATGGGGCGGAATCCTGAGTGGAAACTGTAAAAGAATACCTCAGGGTTATAGCACCCAAGCAACAGGAAGGTGGGGTATGTACTAGGTGTACCGGTTAATAATGCAGGTTATTACAATAGATAGAGTTACATGTAGGTTGATATATATGCGATTTGATATGTATGCTATTTTGTTGTATTGACAACAAGCTTCAAAACTTCATGTCAAATTTTCTGAAGGTGTTAACATCATAGATATTTTTACATTTAAAAATGGCAGTAAGAGTATTATCGCGTTTTCCTTGGATTACAAAATCCGTATTATTAATAGATTAATAGTTAATCTGCACTATTAACCGGTTAATAATTAATCCACATTATTAACCATAATAATGCGGATTTTGTAATCAAGGAAAACACAATAATTTCAAGAGAAACATCAAAAGTGCTTTATTCAAAGTAATGTCCATCGCTAGCTATACATTTCCCCCATCTTTCACACCTAGTTCACACCTATCAGTCATTGGTTGAAGGCTACTGAGGAGCAGGAAATCATTATTTCCCAAGTACTGCAAGCCTCCTACTGTGGAGGCTTTGGGAAAG
>NW_006283656.1:132867-141296 GCF_000327345.1 Myotis davidii
AAATACCAGCATTTGGTAGTCAAAGGGAGCGCTGAAACCATAAGGCCCAGGGGATCAAGCAGAGCACCCCCAGATTCTGCTAAGCATATACTTGTACTTCTTTTTGTCCCAAGAGCGGGACATTTCTTTACCTCTGGCCAACATTTCATCTGCAGAGGAAACAATTTCAACAAATTGGAAAAAGGAGGAACTCTTCTCCCCATCCATTTCTCTCAAAGCACTCCTCATTGATTTATCCATTACATTATTGTTATAAATTAATAAAGTAAGGCGCGCGTTAATTTACTTTATAGGTTTCTCAGCCACTGATTTCCTATTATCCCTTTCTATTACTCAACTCACTGACTCCTGCAGATAAATTGTCTACAATGTAAATGCATCCCAGACTCTTGGATTTTATTAAGTACATAAAAGGTGTGTTATTTGTATTAACAACTCAACTCATCACCCCATATTCAAAACTTCCCCAATTAAGCTCAAGTGCATGCTAAAATAGTAAAGAGATTCCTGATTTCTTGTTAATGCTCTTCTTGCCTAATGAATTGCTCATTCTTTCTAATTCTAGTGCCATTTGCTTAATTTTCTTTTAATTTCTAAAATGTAAGAAAATCAAGTCTAATTTTCTAAATGTGTGGAAATATATTGTCTTAATATTGCTCATAAAAATTTCTTAAGAAAGTTGAAGAAAAGTGGCATAATGAGTGTCAAGTAATACACAGTGCATACACAGTAGGCACTCAATAAGTGCTTTTTGAATGGATGAATGAGCCTACAGTTAAATTACCAGTGTTCCAGTTATCACTATACCAGCTTGTTGATTTATCTAGCAGCTATTGTCCTCACAGGTTTTTGGTGAGCCTGGTAAAGTAAAAATATATGCATATATTTATACAATTTCTTAGGGCTAATTGGTAGTTCTTTATTTTTATAGCCCTTTCATGCATTAATAAATTCCTTTAAAAACAGAAGCCATTATTCCACTAATTTATTCATTCAAAATACTATTAAATGCTAACTGTGGGCCAGGAATCATGAATTATATAATGCTGATAAGGTTAAAACAATACCAAGTTGTTTAGGGCATCATCTGTGGTAAATAGTTTATAATGCAACCATAGTTCAGCGGAGAGAGAGAGAGAGAGAGAGAGAGAGAGAAATTTTAATGAATTGACTCACCTGATTGTGTGGACTGACTAGTCTGAAATTTTTAGGCTGGAAATTCACATAAGAGTTGATGTTGCATCCTTAAATCCAGATTTCAGGCTAATAGTTGGCCAGAAACTCAGTCAAGATTTCTAGTTTACAGTCTTGAGGCAATATTCCTTCTGGAAACCTTAGTCTTTGCTCTTGGGGCCTCCAAAGATTGTATAAAGACCACCCACATCACAGGGGTTAATCTGCTTTATTTGAAGTCTACCGATTTAATTGTTAATCACAGCAACATCTAGACCAGTGTATGACCAAACAATTGAGCACCACAGTCTAGACAAGTTGACTCATAAAATTAACCATCATCGTCATGGAAACAGTGGTTCTCCAAGTGCAGTTTCCAGCCAGCTCAACCAGCGTCACCCAGGAACTTGCTAGTAACAAAAATTCTTGGACCTTCCCCAGATCACCCGTGTCATAAACTTTGGGAGTGGGGCCCAGCACTGTGATTTTAACAAGCCCTTCAAGTGTTTCTGATGCACGTAGGAGTCTGAGAACTGCTGGACTAGATAGAGTAGTAGGTTCAATGCTTAGGTCATTAAAGAACGTGTTAACACAGGAACAGGTTATTAATTGCCTTGTTTTTCATGAGCTTTAGTCAGTTGATTGATTCCATGTTTAAATGGCATATCTGACAGTCCCAGCAATATCAGGTTGTATTCCAATTTGGGAGAAACAAAAGAGAGGACTATGGATTGTTTCTAAATCTTTACTCAGGGATACTAAATAAGTAATCCATTGAACTCTTCCTCCATCACTAAGTCGGGGCTCTTTAGCTATAAGACTCTGCTAAGCTGGCTTCAATTTCTTTGACTAAGGTCGATAGAACCCACATCTGAATTTGCCTCAAGACTCTTCAACAGTCTTTCTATTGGTATTGATCATACAAGGGGAACTGTTCCTAAACTGTTCCATGGCAGAGACAATATATTAAGATAACCAATGAGAATGGTTACTGTTTCAGCTGCTTTCAGTGATTTTAATACCCTATTTTTCACTGGCCCCCAAGCTTTTGCTCTCAGTTATCTAATACCACAAAAGGCACATAACAAACCGTGATGGCGTGTAACAGTATGTGTTCACTGCTCTCGCACTGAGGTAGGTGGCTCTGCTGATCTAGATTGGACTCCGTCACATGTCTAAGGACTGGCTGACTATGGCTCTGCTAGGATGGCTTCAGATAGATGACCACAGCAACTAGACTCAGTTCCATGTCTCTCACCTCTGGCATCCTCACAGGGAATGTTCTCCTGATGATGGAAGAGTGCAAGAAGAGGCCGACCAGTAATGGAAACTTGTTCATTTAAGCCTCTGCTTGCACCACATCTACTAAAATCTCATTAGCCAAAGCAAGTCATATGGCTGGGCCCAGAACTGGGGGATGGAGACACTGCAGAGTTACATGGAAATGGGCCTAATTAATCCAGAGAGGTAAAGAATTGAGGCCATGTTTAATATCTATCTCACTCTTCATGCAAAACTCTTCCCTAACTGCCCTCCTCACCTGGCTACCTCTTACTCACCGTTTGGATGTAACTTAAGTGTCTCTTTCTTGGGGAAATCTCCACTGACTCCTCAAAGCTGGATTCCATCATCTTCCTCTGGGCTTTTCTTTAACCCCCTATCATTTCCATCGCTGCAGCCCTTACAATCTGAACATGAGTTAGCAAATCCAAGAAAGCTAACTGAGCGAGATGCTGATCACATACATTTGAAAAAGGTTGTAGTATCTGGTTACTAAATGACTGAAGAACTACATTAAAAATTCATTGGTCTTAGAGATTTTTAACTTCTAGACTAAGTGACACAAAATTCTGTTTATTGCGCAGCCTGATTTTCAATGCCCACACATACTACTATGCTTTGCCATATGCTGTCCCTTCTACCTGTAACCTCTCCACTCTGTGCCAAAGTAAATCCTCCCCAACTTTTGAGGTTCCACCAGGCTTAGATAGTAGTATCCCTGACGGTCCCACAGCTCTCCACTTACCTTTATTCTGGCACTAATGACTCAGTTTTAGAATGGGTGGTGTGAAGGCAATAGATTATATACACCTGCTAATGAAAAGACGCTTCCCATGTCCTGCCAGGTTGCACCCTCAACGATTGCAGAGATGGAATGGAAACTTACATCCAGGGTGCGCACTGTGGACTGGTGCCCAGGTATCTGTATGAGCATCAGGCAACCGTAGCCTCACTCTCTAATCTTCACCATTTGATTCCAATAAGCTTAACTTATTAGCCTTCTGCTCAGGCTTTGATTTTCAGTTTCCTTTCAGTCACTAGAGCCCATTTGCAAATCCTAACTTGGGCCTTGAACTCATCACTTGGGTATTGTCATAGATAGACTCTGCTTTCAAGGTAGTTTCCTGACTAACACAGCAGCAACTCTAGGAACCCTCAACCCCAAACATATACCCAAAGGCTGTTTTTGCTCAGCAAGCCCCTTGAATCTGACCTCCAAAGGCCAATCCCTTTTTCCAGATTTCCTACCTCTACTTATTCCCACTGAGATTCCAGCCTCCTGTTCAGTTGACAAACAAGCTTTTAGAATTGCTCTCATCTCTCATTCCTTTTGATTCTTTCTCTATTTTTTTTATCCCTCGCTTCTCTAAAATATTAATTTCCAATAATGTTTTAGTTCTCCCTAATTTGTGTTTTCCATCCCTATTTTCTCTTAGGGAGTTCCAGCCACCAAAGAATCATGCCTTCCCTGCCTGTTTACCTGCCAGCCTGAGGTGGGAAATGAGATGACGGGATCTTACAATAATCAGAAAAACACAAAATACAGCCTCAGCAAGTACACATCATTAGCAGGAAGCAAGTGGGTCCCGGGAGTGGTGATTAGGCATTTAAAGAAATAATAAGGATGGAAAGCTTGAAAACTGTATTGCAAAGAGAATGTAAAATAATCACTGACTGGCCAATTTGGGGGAGTCAACAACTTGCAAGTAGTTTGATTCATAGCATAAAAGGGCATTTAAAAAAACCAACAGAGCCCTAGCCAGATTGGTTCAGTGGGTAGAGCATCAGCCTGTGGACTGAAGAGTCCCAGGTTCGATTCCAGTTAAGGGCATATGCCTGGGTTGCAGACTTGATCCCCAGTGTGGGGTAGGCAGGAGGCAGCCAATCAATGATTCTCTCTCATCATTGATGTTTCTCTCTCTCTCCCTCAAATAAATAAAAAAATATTAAAGAACAACAACAACAACAACCAACAGACCACCGCTCTATGCAGTTCCCTACTCATTCTTCCAAGGGGACAATGGAGGCCCATTCAGGAGTTTCTACTATGGACACTGGTGATCCTCAGGGCTCCATCCTGGCTTTATATGCTCTTCATCCACATTCATGGGTTATATGACCACTTTAAACTACTGATTCCTACACCCATGGCTTTAGCCCTCTGCATTCCAGACATCCATATCTTGGAGGCAACTTTGTGCTGTTTAGTCTTCATTTGTCCTGTCAAACACCCTTTCCACCTTTCTTCACTCTGCTCTTGACTCTAAGAGGCTGTCTCTGTGAACTTCATCAACCATTTCCCTGGCCTTCTGAATGCTAGGTGAGTTTACTTGGTCACTGGCTGGAGCTCAGAGGAGAAGAGGAGAGAGGTTGAGATCTTGATTCCCCCAGGTTTCTCCCTGCCAGGTGATGTCCTGACTGTGTGACTCAGAACCTGATGTGGCCTCTCCCACCACAGTGGTGGACAAAGGTTAATAATTGGGATGCAATGACTGCGCTTCTTGGGGAGACTCAGAAACCTGACCAACCTCACGTAAACACATAAACAAGATACAGCAGCTGAAATGAGGCTCTGCAGGACTACAGTGGGGGGACATTTATGATTTTTAAACGTAAAAAAAAATGGGTAGAAGCTTTATTCGCTTTTATAATGACCTGGCCCTGTCTCCTGTAGCTATGGTAGAATAGTCAGCACAGGGCCTGGGTGAATTCCAACAGGAGGAGAGCCCAGCTGTGCCTCACTCATAAAAGAAAGCCACAGGGAAGGGCTGGGATAAATGAGGAGACAACATGTATGTCAACAGAGCAGTGAGGACACAGTGGGGTGAAGTGAGCGAGGACAGAAACATCCTAATTGTTAAGAGAGACAGGGAAACAGGCAGAACTACCAGGGTAAAGGCTGCACGGTGGCACTGTCCTCTGGGGAGCGAGGAAAGAGGCTGCAATTGAGGGCAACTGTGGGGCACTTCCTTGGAGTTTATTAAAAGCACAACTGCTTGGGGACCAAATGGGACCTTTTGCTATCAGTTCTTCCTGAATGTTTGCCGGAAATCTTTTCCTTTAAAAAGCAAGAGAGATTCAAATTTTTTTTAAGGCTGTGGAGAATTTTGAAATTAAACACCCTCGGAGGTAGAGTTCTTCTAGATGATGAGTAGAAATAAAGGCTCTTTATGGTTTTCATTATGACCCTGCAGAGAAAAGGTAGAGAGAGCTTACGGGGAAGGCAGCCAAGATGACTTCAACGATGACCCTTCCAGGCACCAGCTAGGTGCTTGGTGGAGGCTGGACCTGAGGTTTGCTAACCTTCAGTAAGACTATTACCCAACAATGTAAAATATGGGTTTACTTTCTATGTCAAGAACAAATCACTTCTTAGTGAAAATTGGAGCAATTAATCATAATGTTAAAAATTAGCAAAATGCACAGGAATGAGAAAACTGAGATGATGAGAAGTTCAATGGCTGCCAAAGTTATTACACACCTTTCCTTTTAAGTATTTAATCATCTACCTCTTTTCTATCAACTTTATGGATTTTGGTATTTGATGAACATACAATCAAACTTTGATCTAACTGAAATGAAATATGTATCTGCCCATAAAATATACAGATGTATACAGATATGTGCATGAAAATGTGTGTTGCAGCTTGGTTTATAATATTGAGAGTCTGGACAAATAGTCATCAATAAGAGACTAATCAAATGATGCTACATTGTCATCCAATGAACTATTAGGCACCTCTTACTCTGTTTTTGGCAATGTTGAAAGATCTTCAAAATGTATTTATTACAAAATAACAACATACAATTGTAATGGCTTTCGCTGTTGTTGCTCATGGGGAATATTTCCATAATAAAGCATCTCAAATAAAAAAATTACAGCATATAACATGTATGACATGAATAACCTCCTCGTATTAAATAGATTCACATATAATATAATTTAATATGCTTCTGTGTGCATAAATATTTCTATAGATTTTCATTTAAAAAAGGAGTTGTTTTCATAGTAAGGGGTAAAGTTAGGGCATGTTTGAGATAGAAGAAGTTTTAATTTTTATTTTATATCCTGTACCGTTTGCATTTTAAATAGTGCAGATAAATTTTAAAAAATATTTTAAAAGTTAAAAAGCTGTTTCTCTGTGAGGATGCATAGTTGAAAATGGAATCTTGTTAAAATTAAGATACAAATCCCTGAGCAAAAAATAATAGTAAGATGGAGTCAATACTTTAATAATTTTTTTAATCCTTTATGACCAACCAGAGTTTATCCAAGAGATGTAACAGAGGTTTAATATTAGAGAATCTATTAACAAAATGCATTACATCATTAGACCAAGAAAGAGGAATTACATAATCATCTTAAAGAATGCCAAAGGACACTTAGTAATAAGAAAAAAACTGATTAAAAAGAAAAAACCTTTATAAGTAGTAGACTATCAGAACAGATAAACAATAAGTACCTAAAAACAACAGCCAACATCATAATTGGAATTACATAGGACTTTTATATTTTTTGACTTTTAAAATAATGTCCATGTTGGAGTTTTACATTTTAAAAAGGTATGTTTCAGAATCTGTCCCGAAAATTCCTCTAAGAAGAGTGAGAAGGATAAATATGTGAAGCTTAGAAAGCATGCTCAGTACTAAAATAGACCCTACTCATTCAGCCCCAAATTCATACACCAAGGAATTGTTCTAGAATTTAGATTTTATCACTGACAAATTTGAGAACCATTAACCCTTCTCATGTATGACCCTCAACTATCTTCACCATGTGCTGTTCTTCAAAATCATCCAGTGAGAAATGATTTAGTAGTTTCTCTGTGATCAAGACTGTGTTAGGTTTGAGACTCACAAAATAGAAAAATAAAGTAAGAAAAGGGTTAGAGGTACTGAAGGTTCCCAGGTGTCAGGATTTGAAGTGAGGTCGTGGATTATAATCAATTCTCACGTTAGTGAATGCAGACAGCAGGTGACTAAGTCGGCTGGAGAAGGCTGCTAGGGGGATAATAAGATAATGTTTTTAATGTTTTCCTAAGTGTGGACAGTAGTGAAATTGGCAGTAAGGAGCCAGGAAAGATGGCGCAGCTTCTATAGAAGAATGCTACAAGGCAAGTAGTAGCCTTCTAGAAGACTGGGGTTCCAGTTAGGCATGAAGAGGTGGAGAGATCACTCAGCGGTAAGTGTGAGCATACAGCGATATTTGTTCACAATGGAACACACGTTCAAGAGCTTGAGAGAAGGTACAAGTTTGGGTTTCAGGGTTCAAGTGGATTGAACGGGTGACTTTTCATTCAATACCAAGAATTCCCAAAACAAGAAGACTCACTCAAAGTAAAAACTTAAGTGAAATATTCTAACTTTGACACATTAATGTCACAACAATCCATGGACACGAGCTTGTGTGGTAATTGTTAAGTAACCAATCCAAGACTTGGATTGAGATCTACTGGCTCCCAATTTGGCATTCCTCACATCTTACCCTGCCATTGCCAATGGTTATTGAGCATGTTCTCTGAGCAAGGCACTATGAGGAAGATAATGGAAAGAGTTAATGGACCAACCCTACTCTCAAAACAATACTCAGCATAACTCAGAAGAGCTGTGACAGTGATTTTGAAAGTTTAGCATCACCAAAATCATCTGGACGGCTTATTAAAACACAGATTGCTGGGCCCCACCCCCAGAATGTCTGATGCCATAGGTCTGCAGTAGTAGATCCTGAGAATCTGCATTTCTAACAAGTTCCCAGATAACATGGATGCTGCTGGTCCAAGGACCATACTTTGAGAACTGATCTATGAGAGACAGTCAACTATAGATGTCATGGGAACTCAGAGTATGGAGATCCTCATTGATGGAGATTAAATTCATACCGTGAATAAATTTTGATAAGCTTCCGAAGTTATGACTTTTGAGTCTATGACAGTCTCAGAAAATCACATGTGGTTAATATAATTTTTTAAAAGAAC
>NW_006283656.1:142167-188119 GCF_000327345.1 Myotis davidii
ACCCCCAGAATGTCTGATGCCATAGGTCTGCAGTAGTAGATCCTGAGAATCTGCATTTCTAACAAGTTCCCAGATAACATGGATGCTGCTGGTCCAAGGACCATACTTTGAGAACTGATCTATGAGAGACAGTCAACTATAGATGTCATGGGAACTCAGAGTATGGAGATCCTCATTGATGGAGATTAAATTCATACCGTGAATAAATTTTGATAAGCTTCCAAAGTTATGACTTTTGAGTCTATGACAGTCTCAGAAAATCACATGTGGTTAATATAATTTTTTAAAAGAAAAGCCCAGTTTTAAGTAAATTCAAATAGCAAGGGGGTATACACTGCCTGGTTCAAGGCCTACTCAAGCATTAGAAATGAGGGCTTCTGCATATTCTCTTTACAAAATCAGATCACACTACCAGATCCATGGGGTAGAAGCTCATGGTCATTGCATGTGTGGGCTGGTCTGACCACAGAAAATCTCTCTCCTCCTCCAGCATTCCTGGGAAATATAATAACCATAAGAGCTACAGTTTTATAGTAGCTTGCAGCTTACAAGTGCATTTACATATGTTTACCCAAGGGGCCAATTGAGAAACATGAGTAAATGTGCTATAAACTGCAAAGTCTATTTAAATATTAGCTATTATCATAATTTGATCCTTACAGATAGAGCATTGCTGTCTATCTTTAGCCTATGAATAAAGTGAGACTACAAGAGAAAAAGTGCCTTGACTATGGTCAGAAAACTTCTAAGATACAGAGGTACAATTAAAATTAAGATTTGGAATTTGGATTCCAGTCTCTGTGCTGGTTTAGACAGAGGATATATGAGAAATGTTAGTCTTTGTTGTACGTGCTCCATCCATAGTCACCAAGAGAGAGACAGCCCTGGTAGCCATGTTTTATGCCAGGTCATTCTCTGCACTCTTTTTTCTCTATGCAACTCCAATGGCACCTCCACAGCTCACTGGACCAGCGGTGAGAACTTGACCACTAGAGTAGCCAATCCATAGGCCTGGGATTAGATTATGTTTTTCAAACTTAAATGTGCTTTAAAATCACCTGGAAGCCTCTTAAAATAGATTTCTGGGCCGCAACCCCAGAGGTCTTCAGTATGGCCTGAGAATTTGCATTTCTAATGAATTCCCAGCTTCTGCTGCTGCTAGTGGTCAGGGGGTCATACATTGAAAACCTCTAAATTATAGGACAGCTAGGCCAATCGGATTCTCTTTCTTCAAGATGTAAAACAGGAAATTCCAAGAGCAAGAGGTACTTAACAGTGGAGGAGGGAGATGAAAAGAAATGTGGAGAGGGGATTAATGAGTAAGAGCTGTGGGAGATTATGACACACAAGTCTTATAAAGAACAGAAGCTATAAGTAAGTAAGAGCAATGAGGCAAAGAAATGTGGTTGTTGTTTTTTGTTTTTTTCTGAAGAGAGAGAAATAATGAGGCAGTTAATGGCAGAACAGATAGAAGCAACCAGTCCAGGGGCACCTTTCCTGAGGGAGCTTTATGGCATGAGAGAAAAGACCCCCAATTCTTCCTCTTCATTTCAAGTCCGGCTTATTTGGCCTCTTTCTGGATACTCTCTATCCTCCCTCCCTTATGGAATCTCAAGGAAGCCTCTGGTTCTTTCAAAGAAGAACTCCATTGATCAAGAGAGGAGGTTGAGCTGTTCTTTAATCATGCACCATATTTGTCTAACTCCCAGTGCAGTCCAGAGCTTTGGAAACACTAGCCCTTCACTAGCATTGTTCTGCAAAGCATGGTGGCTGCAGAGTCACCCTGGACCACCAGTTTCTTAGGAGAAGATCATTCCCCATTCTCTGCTGCCAACAAGGCTTCTCTGCAACCATCCAACTCTTTTGAGTTGTTGCCCTAATCCAGTGATGGCGAACCTATGACATATGTGTCAGAGGTGACACGCGAACTCATTTTTTTGGTTGATTTTTCTTTGTTAAATGGCTTTTAAATATGTAAAATAAACATAAAAATATAAGTCTTTGTTTTACTATGGTTGCAAATATCAAAAAATTTCTATATGTGACACGGCACCAGAATTAAGTTAGAGTTTTTCAAAATGCTGACACACCGAGCTCAAAAGGTTCACCATCACTGCCCTAATCCATACTTGGCACATGTTTATTTTCCCATAATATATGTTCTGGTGGAAAAATTTCCAGTCCAATCTCCCAACCTGGTATAAAGGGAAAAAAACCAACCAACCAACCAAACAAACAAAAACACCTCAGCCAAATAGCCAGGAAGTCCAAAATTATACGCTCTGGTTCCTAATACTTTAAATGACGGGTTGCATGATTTGGGGTTATTACCTTTAAAAAAAATGATGTCCAGATGGTTTATCTGTAAGGTGAAAGTATGTTTAAATCCCAGATAGATTTGCTTGTCAATGCTAAGCAATTTTTAGTGACTTCATAGAGTGCTGTCTTGAGAAGGAAAATGAGCCTGTGTCCATCAAGGGTGTCAAGATTGGTTAATAACATTTATCATGGCATGAGCAGGGGAAGTGAGATATGAATGCTGCTCCATATTTGTCCTTCCTAATCCAAATGCTGCCATGAGTCCCCTACATTTCTTAATTCTATAATGCTGTGTTATTATCCTTAATGTGAATGTACCAAGCATATATTGACCTCTAAGATGTTAGCTTTATTTCTTCTAAAGGGTCATCTTTCTGTTTTCATCTTCCTGTTGGGTCTTGGGCTCCATTTTTTCTCAGGTGAACATTGTAATATTCCAGCTCCCGGCATTAAAAGTGCACATCAAATGCATAATAATATAAGGTCTGCTAAACATTTCACAAAAAAAGTAGTATTAATAATCCACAACACATTTTGTTTCTTTAGAAAAATCTGCATGGGGCAAATGAATTCAGAACCGCGACAGGGGCAAGCTACAGCCCTGGGACTGCAGATCTTGGATCCAGATAAAATAGCTGCAGGAAGAGACCTTTGATGAAAGCCACCTTGTTGCCCCTATTTCTTTTCTTCCTGACTCGCTTTAAGAGTGATGTCAAATTATTCCAAAGCACTCTGGCCCTGTTTCTGAAGGAACTATGTCAGCATAAAATGACACAGCATAGAAAATCATTAGGTCTAAGCACTCCTTCAAAGTGCATTAGGAAGACAGCATTATTTATCTTGTGCTGTCAGTGTCGATGGGCTGCCTCTAACCTGGGCAAGCCACCTCCCTGATCCTCAGTTTCCTCATCTGTCAAAAAGGAGTCTCAATAGATGACTTCTCAGGTCCTTGCCAACTGAGACAATTTATAAAATCTATGGCAATTTATAAAATCTCTGCGCAAATGATTGCTACATGAAATTGGGAAACTGAATGTGTTTTAAAAGGAATTGGCTTGTTATGATTAAACCTATAGTTGAACATTCTGATTGTTCTCTATCAATGAGAATCCCATAAAAATAAAAAGTCAATTGGTTAACTATTGTTACCTTTAACTCAGTTGGGTACCCATCTGATTCTCAACCCTGGAGGATTGTGGAGAGAAGGGAGATACTCAGGGGAAATTTGGAAGTATCTGAAGACATTTTTAATTGTCAAAATGGGGCCAGAGAAAGACGTCACTGACATTTAATGAGGAAAGTCTAGATTACTCCTAAACACCCTGCAATGCACAAGATAGCTGCATCACAAGAAAGATGTCGCCCAAATTGTCAATAGTATTGAGGTTGAAAAACTCTTCACTAACTCCATCTTATTACAGCAGAGTTCACAAAGGTTTTGATAGCGAAGAATGAGATCTTCAATCCTATATAATAAAATCCTAATATGCTAAGTGTCTGGTCATCTGGTCAACCAATCAAAGCATAATACGCTAATGATATGCTAAGGCCACTCAACCCCTTGCTATGACATGCACTGACCACCAGGGGGAAGACGCTCTGACCAGTAGGTTAGCTTGCTGCTGAGGTTTGGTGGATTGGAACTGAGCGAGATGGGCTGGACACACCCTGGGGCCCTCCCTGGCTGGCCAACCTCCCACATCCCTCTCCAGCACCGATGGTGCACTGGTGGGGTCCCTCGGTTTGGCCTGCACACTCTCGCAATCTGGGACCCCTCGTGGGATGTTGGAGAGCCAGTTTCGGCCCAATCCTGCAGGTCAGGCCAAGCGACCCCACTGGTGCATGAATTTGTGCACCGGGCCCTCGTTTGATATAAAAACAAATTTCAGTTGTTTGAAATGACACAAATCAAGGTAACTGCATGGTTTATGTTAACTGCACCAGGACAAATTAGTCACTACAGTATAGCTAAAATAGTCAGGGTTTCTAAATATTACTACGTGATAAAAAAGAAAAAATTGGACAATTTCTGAGTTGATGAATACTACCCAAAGCAAAGTATTTTTCTACAGTAACATGCTCTGCGTGTATGAATTTCAATCTCTCATACTTTTATTTTTAACTTCTTTAAAAAAAAATAAAACCCCTACCAGATCCTCTTTAATTATAATCACATATAATAAATGAACCAGTTCTTCTGGTTCCCAGTCTCATTCAACTAAAATACGAGAATGGGAAAACCTGCCAAAGAAATGTGCCTTCTATTTGGAGGTGAACCAAGAACACCTTCTTATATTCAGTCCTGAGATTGCCAAAGTGGAAGCTAGAACAAAAACATATTTTTGCAGTTCTGCTAACTTTTATTTTTGCAGGTTAACTATCTATACACTATTGGAAAGATTTCCACGGAAGAGCCACAATACCTGCTTTCTTCCCTGACCAAAAAGAAAAAAAAAATTATGTGTTTGTGTGTTAAGACCTTGAAATTGAAAGATGATTGTTACAGTAGCATAACCTAGCCTATCCTGACTAATGCACTTAGAAATTGAACTCATCTCTCTAGAACAGGCCAACAAATTTGAGCCTTAGGTATGAGAATACCCAAGATCTTAAGTAATCTAACTCATAATTACAAACATATGAATCTCAGATACTACTTTTTATATACACCCTTTTCCTCTTTACTGTACATTCAATAGGTTCTGTGACACTCCCAAATCAGTGTTATCATTGGCACAAACTTTAGTAGCACTTCACTGAGGGTTTCCAATCCTCCTTCTGGTTGGTAGAGACAAGGTAATCAGTGAACTGATCTTCATAAAGCATCTCCAAATGCTTTATTTCTCTGCTAAGTGATGGAGAATCTGTGTTTGAGTAGTTCCTTCTCCCCACTTGAATTCATCCAAAAATACAAACTTTCCTTTTGTTTGACAATTTTCCCTTTGTTTGACAAGGATGCTAATACCAAGTATCTCTACTTGATAAGGATCCCACACCATCTTTACTTCCTATTCTTGTGACACTTTATGTGCAGGGTTTTCCTAGCCATAGTTAGGGAATTTGATTAATGATTTGACCTCATCTCTGCTCATGTATTCATTTTACTGTTTCAAGTACTTCCTTGATGGCAGGCTTTCTGGGGTCATGAGGCCCATCACCAAAACCTCACAGGAGAGCTGAGTCACTTATTCAAATGTCTCCATCTAAAACTATCCCAGTCTCAATTATCCAAATGAAACACAACACCACGCCCCAAACCCCTACCAACTGCCCAACTGGTCCAAGTCATTACCAAGTTGTTCATTCTCAAAAGTATGCTTTTCCATGGCGCTTTAAAAATAGTATGAGATTTTTTTTCCTACACTGTGGAAAACCCTCAAGAATCTAGTATTAAGTCCTAGAGGAATTAGAATGCAACAAATAATCTTTGGCTGAACGAGCAGACAATAGCTCCGTGCAAGAAAGACCCAAAGCATCTCACTACAGCAGATGGCAAATAGGAATAGGTCAGAATATCTGTCCTATAAATGTTTAGTTTAAACAACATAGATGACAGAATGTATAGTAATCACCTGTTAACCTGTGACAGAATATAATCATTTATGTATTTATGAGTCTGTTTTTCCTGGACTTGAATGCGAGCTCTTGAGGGCAGGGAATGTGTCCTATTTATCACCTCAAGGCCCAGAACAGTGCATGGTCCAGAGAAAGTATTTGATTGATTGAATAACCTCATGAATGAACACTAGCTTTTCACCCTGATTTATCTGGCATATATACACTATTTTGCTCTGCCTCTCAGATTGATTTTGCATTAAGGAACTATCGCTAGAAATCTCCCAATGACTTTAGAAAAAATGTCCCTTTTCCAGTGAAAGCTGTAGGACAGTATCTATTTTGTTAATAGTGATCTTAGGAGGAGACTAATACATTGCCTTCTATGCCCTTGTAAGACTGAACAAGAAGAAAAGGTAGAAATTAAGTTTGCACATAAAGAAGGACTTACCCACCACAGTGACAAAATTGAAATGGGGAATCCACAGGACATTACATGGTCTCCAGAACCTTCTCTTCTACAGAGACTAAATGAAACACCCCCAAATTTTCTTTATCTCCTGGCCTCTCAAAGGCCATTTTGGCTCTATGATAATATTGAAGAGATGACAGTAGGACAAGAGTTTAACCACTGTTATAAAGTGTGAGTAAAAATGCCTAACTAGCCCGCTAGGGTGGCTCAGCGGTTGCGCATCAGCCTATGAACCAAGAGGGCACTGGTTCAATTCCTGGTCAGGGTACATGCCCATGGTGCCAGCTTGATCCCCAATACAGGGCATGCAGGAGGCAGCTGAATGATGTTTCTCTCTCATTGATGTTTCTCTGTATCTCTCCCTTCCCCTTTCTCTAAAGTCAATTTTTAAAAAATACCTAAATACTAATAGAAAAATTAAAGAGATTGTAAAGCACTTTGCAAATATAAAGGATTCTATCAATACTGAATAAATAATTTAATGCCTTCCAACAGAGCTACTACATTTGACAGGATTATCTTTAAATAACAAGGGAGGGTCTATTCTACCTAACAGAATAAACAACTGCTGTGATTGCCCTAGAAACCCAAATGAAGTCTGGATTTTATAATACAAGGCTGTTCTCTCTCTCTAGCTCTGTCTCCCTCCTTCCCTCCTTCCTTCCCTTTCTCTGTCTCTCCTTCCCTCTCTCCATGGCCTCCCTCTTTGTTTTACAGTCTTATTCCTATTAACATCTAATAACAAAAAGTACCCACCGCAAAGAAAATAGCACCCAATTTATTTAAGACAAAGAGCAAAACTTCAAAAAGTTTTTTTGTGGGTTTTTTTTTAAGTAGCAGAAAGTTTTTTAAAGCAAGGTTAAGTGATTGAAAATGAAATTATTTTCGGATATTGCAACTTAAGGAACCTGGTCAAGAGTGACGGCCAAAAGGCCTTGTGGAAGATGGATTGCATTAATGACCCAATTATCGGCCATGCTGCATCCTCTCACATGGCAATGTGACTTGGCAGCTTCTCCCATCGAGACAGAAAGTCTATTTCCTCTCTCTTTTCATCTGGACTGGGTGTGTGATTTGCTTTGCCCAATAGAATGAGGCAAGAGAGACAGTGTGTCAACTCTAGGTCTACCTTTCAAGACACTTTGCATATTTAGACTCTCAATCTCAGAACCTCCACCACTAACAGCACAATAAGCCTTGGTTACAGCTCATGGGAAATAAGAGACCATGTTGAAGAAGTTCACATTGTCCTAACTTAGGACTGCATCAATGATCAGGCGATGGCCAATCAATTCCTCACATATGTGATAGGGCCCAGCCAGTATCAGCAGAGCTGCCAACTCAACATGAAACTCAGACACATAAAGTTAGTTCAGCTGAGACCAGAAAAATTATTCAACTGAACCAGACTCTAGATCAGTGGTTCTCAACCTTGGCTGCACATTAGAATCACCTAGGAATGTTTTTAAAATCTTGATTTCTGGGCCTCATCCTCTGGAAATTCTGTTTCTTTGTTATGGGGTGGGGCCACAACATTAGCAATAAAGAAACAGAATTTCCAGAGGATGAGGCCCAAAAATCAGGATTTTAAAAAGATTCCCAGGTGAGTCTGATGTGCAGCCAAGGTTGAGAACCACTGCTCTACATAATAATAAATACTTACTGTTTTCAGCCCCTTTGTTTTAGGGTGGTTTTAATATAGGAATATGTAATTGATATAGGCCTCATCTTTGTCTCCTCGCCACATGATTAAATGGTCTACCTGACATTTATTAACCTAAATGGAGTCAATATATACTAAGACCCCGAACATATATACTTTGTATCTACTACAGTATGATAGATGATTGACATTTGGAGCATCACCTGTGGCATCCCTATGTTCAGAGGGCTGTTTATAAATATCACAACCGCTAATTGCAATTCATGGAGATACTTCTGCTGTTATTAATTTTAAAGCAGCCATACCCAAGCATGGGCAAAACTGTGAAATATGACATGCAAACTGCCAACATCACTTCACCAGCTCTCTGTGATAAAGACCTCTTAGGTATTGCCCTATTTTAAGACTATCAGACACTCTCTTTTACTCGTGGCATGAAAGAGAATGAAAACCTCTACCAAGATGAGAGATTTTAAATGGAGACTTCTGTCTCTACAAGCACAATGGAAAAATCTAGAAACTCCTTGAACTTGTATGTAAACAATTGCATTTATGTAATTTATGTAGCAGGCTAGTTAGGCATTTTTACTCACACTTTATAGCAGTATAATGTGGTTTTAATAAAAAAAATTCCCAGTATTCCCTCTTAGCAACTGATGGAATTTATAGGCAGAAATTCAGCAAGGCTATAAAATATTTAAACAACACAATCAACCAACAGAATCAATAGAACACTCCATCCAAAAATAGCACAATATACATTATTTTCAAGTGCACATAGAACATTCACTAAGGTAAAAGAATTAAATGTATGTAGTCTTTTCTCTGACTATAATGTAATCAAATTAGCAATCAATAATGGAAAGACAACAGGAAAATCACTAGAAACATGAAAAATAAACAATACATTTTTAAATAATCTCCGGGTCAAAGAGAAAGGTCTCAAAAAAAATAAAAATTACATGGCACTAAACCAAAACAAAATACAACATATCATATCATATTTTCTGGGGCAAAGATAACACAGGTCTAAGAGGAATATTTATAAGACCAAATGCTTACATTAGAAGTGAAAAAAAGTCTTAAATCAATCATCTAAGTTTCTACCTCAAAAAAGTAGGGAGAAAAATACAAAATAAGCCCAAAGCGAAAAGAAAAAAGGAAATTATGAAGGTAAGAACAGAAATCAATGGATTGAAAACAAGACAAAAAACAATAAAGAAGATCAATGAAAAAAAGCTGGTTCTTCAGGAAAAAAATAGTAAAACTAATAAACGTTTAGTAAGAATAACAAATTTTTAAAAGAGAGAAGGCAGAAATATCAGGAATGAATTAGGGATTATAACTACAGAACTTGTAGCATTGAAACGAAAATAAGGGAATATTATGAACAACTTTATGCCCCTCGATTTGACAATTAGAAGAAATGAATCAATTGCTCAAACATCACAAATACACAAATCCAACTAATATTAAAACGACGATCTGAATAGGCCTATCACCATCAAGGAAATGGAATTTGTAAGTTAAAAGCTCCTAAATAAGAAATCTTCAGGGCCAGAGGGTTTCATTCAAGACTTTTATCAAATGTTTAAAGGAGAATTAACACCAATTTTGCATAATCTCTTTAATAAAACACTTCCCAATTCATTTTATGAAGCCAGGGTTTCCCTGATAACAACGTCAGAAATTTCAAGAAAGGGGAGGGGAGTGGGGGAAGAACTAAAGACAAATACCTCTCTTGAAACCATGACAAAATCTTCAACAGAATATTAGCAAACCAGATCCAAATGTACATCACATCCCCTACAAAGGCAAGAATCTCTGTCCAGCTACAGGGGGTGCAGTCAGCACAGACCTCCAACTGGCAGTTCCTTCAATGTCTGTCTTAGCTAAAAAGAGCTACGTTGGTCCCTCTACGTATCTCCTAGCAACTCCATTTTAGCATCTTCTTACAGAAACCAACCTGTGACACTAAACAATGCAGTTTGTAATTTCAATGTTATATTTTCAATAGAGGAATATAAACACAGAACACAGTATTTCCTCTCCAGTCCCTGATAGTCATTAATGACTTAGCAATTGTTATAAAAGGATTGGCAAGAACAAAGCACGACAGACCGCAATGTTGGGATTTACTTTCCCAGTGTAAGAAGTACGGTGCCCCCATCTATTCTCCCACCTCCCTTTCTCTCTTAGCAGAAAAGGCATCTACAAGTAGTTTGGGCTTGAAATAACCATTTCCTCTCCTAAACACACATATGTTTTCATTAAGAGATCCTGAAGAATACCTCGGGCTTCTTCTCTTCTTCTTTTTATTTTATTTATTTATTTTTAATATATTTGATTTTTTATTAATAAATTAATTTGTAAAACAAATGAGGGAAAGAGAGATAGAAACATCAATGATGAGAGAGTATCACTGATAGGCTGCCTCCTGTACACCCCGTACTGGGTATGGAGCCCGCAACCTGGGCATGTGCCCTGACCTGGAATCGAACTGGCGACCTCCTGGTTCCTGGGTCGGCGCTCAACCACTGAGTTACACCGGCTGGGCGCTTTTTATTTTTTTAAATAAAGTTTTTATTTATTTATTAATGTAGTTATTATTGATGAGAGAGAGAGAGAGAGAGAGAGAGAGAGAAACATCGATTGGTTGCCTCCCACAAGCACTGTGCCCAGGGACAGAACCTCCAACCTGATCATGTGCCCTGACCAGGAATCAAATCCACAACCTTTTGGTGAATGGGACAAGACTCCAACCAGCTGAGCCACACTGGCCAGGGCAGTCTCTATTCTTCCACAGAGACAACATCATATGCATAGTGGCTATACAGTACGATTGAAGAAATTTTGAGCAAAAATATTTGTTAGTTGAAATAGCCTGATTATGTTAGCCCCAGTTTGGGGGGTCAGAAATAGGTAGGAGCAGGCAGGTGACAGTGAGCGTTTTTGAACCTTTGATAATTTGGGCTGGGCCATTCTTTGTTGCAGGGGGATGTCTTGTATATTGCAGGATATTTATAAGCCCTGGTGTCTACCCATTGCATATCCGTATCATATTGCCTCCTGTCCCATCTTTGTGACAATCAAAATATGTCTCCAGACATTGCTAGTATCCCATGGAGGACCAAATATAGGAATATACTACATAAAAGAAATGGGCATTGCATCACATTATAAAATGTTTATATGTAACCTACTCTATCTGAACCCAATGAATAAAACTTTAATTATGTTGTTTCTATAGTTTTAAATGATACCCCAAAATCCAATTTATATATTAAGGTAAAAACAGAATGCTTATTCACTATACTAATTTGTTTTGAAAATAACCCAGGCTGGCACACACCTTTGGTAATGATACATACTTCAGAAGCATGCTGGGAGAATTAGCACTTACAACATGCTTTAAAGATAAGACCCTATTAAAATTATCAGTGCAGATTTAAAAGCCCATATTGTTTTGAAAATGCATTTTGCTAAGAGATGGTCTGAATTTCTAAACATAAAACCTCCACTCATCTCTCCCTAATTACTTGTTAGTGGATTCTACATATGCAGGACTGGCTCATGCTATGTATATTGGTCCCTGACATTTAAAATTGTTTGGAGAAGGTGGCCTGTTATAGTACACCCTCATAACTAGTTCATAGTCTTCCCCAAGCCATTGATGGACTTTAATTGAAGAACATATGGGAAATGGAAGAAAGAGATGGGGTGTGGCCTAAGCCAAAGGGCCTAATATGATTTGTGGCCAGAGGATCAAATTCAGTGCCCTAAGAGGCTTAACTCTAGAACCTAGGCAGCTCTGTGGAAGTTTGGTCTTCATCTAGGCATGATCTTAGAGTACATAGGAGCAGACCCAAAGTGCAGAAATTAGAGTAAAGGGTGGGTTTGATGGTCATTTCTTCAAGAGCACCAGAAAAGCAAGTCTAATTCTGGACCTATCCTGCTGGTGAGAATGTCTTCTGAAACATCCCAGGAGGTAAGTTCTGGTTCAGAAACTAGGAAGAACTATGGCTCCTGGATGTTCAGAGGCCACACCTGAAGATGCTGGACATGGCAAACTAGCTTATGTACCTGTTAAGATAGTCTTGCTCTCATGGATCCATGGGATGGCTCTTAGTAATTTCAAATATGACTCTGGGGGGAAGTAACTGATCCAAGAAGATCCTTAGTTTGCCAAGACAGTGAAACAAGAAAATATGAGTGAATACTCCTAACTACATATTTAAACGTCTCTCTTTAAAGACAAGTTCTTATCGCTTATACCAACAGAAATGGAGAGATGGCACTAAAGGAGCTAAGGAGAAAGGAATGTACAATATATCTGTCGGGGGCAGAATACCAAAAATTGCCTCAAACATTTAAAGTCAAGAGACAGAGGTCCTTGTTGGCAAGGGTATGGGAGCAATCAAACACAAAGGGGTGTTGTAGCACCCAGACATTAGCAACAGAAGGAAGCTATCCTGCCCCTAGAGTCAAAGAGGTGAGAGGAGAAAATAAGGATCACGGAACTCTCCGTGGTACAGGGGGTCTCTGGAGGCACAGCTATGGTCAGAGATGGGGCTTCAAATAAGGAGGGAACATGGGAGGAATAGTCTGGCCTCTCTCTCCTTCTGCTCTATGATATCATTCCAATGCCAAACCCCACTGGAAGGCATTGGCAAGGAAGCCCGGGTACTGTGGTCCAGAGGAGTCAGCCTTCCATGTCAAAGTCTGGAAACAAAGGGCAGAGTGAGGATGTAGATAGCGAAGCAAATGGAGAATAATTAACAGGAATAAATATGTATTGATTACCTACCACAAGAAGCAGACACTGGACCAGGCATTTTAAATAACTAAAGATATATGTAGATAGAATTTGAGGAAAACTTTCCCAAATATTTTCCCTGAAATTCCCACCATTCAATAAGATTTGGATTCATATTGGTGTTCTGATGGCCTTCTGGAAGAGTGATTATTTTTATATAGGTAATGTAGTTTGGCAAAGGTTTTCTAAGTATCGCCCTTGAATTTTTTATAATTTTTGTATAGACTGTCATCTAAGCACAATTATTTACTGGCAGGTGTTTGCTGGTTAGGTCAAGACTACCATGTGAGGTTGGCTGAAGTGCTGTTTAAGTAAAGTAAAAGGTTATGGAGAAGAATGTGGTGGTGGCTGATGGTGATTCCTGTCTTCAAATGCCTGATGGACTCTCCAATGAAAAAGAATTTGGATTCCTTCCTTGCAGCTGTGGGGCTTAGAACAAAAGTTTAAATTCATGGTCCATAGGCCAAATCAAGCTGTTGATGTGTTATTTAGCTCCCAGAATGTTGGCCTGCAGAATGTTTTTAAAGGTTTTGAAATGGTTGCCAATTTAAAAGTCAGGAGGTGCCACATAAAAATTCCAAATTCTGGTTTCCATAAAAAAATTAGAATATCTGGCACACACTTCTCCAAAAAAACAATAAATGAGACCTGAAAAATGGCATGCTCTTCAGTTTACTACAGTTCCTACCACGCCCTACTGTGTTCACTAAGTTGTGGCCACATACCAGATGTCACTTAATATAATCTTGACCTTGTCTTATTTTAATACCTGATTGCTTAACGCACATCTATTATCTATCAAGCCGGTGTAGGCATTTGAACTAGAATTAGAAGTAGAATTGGGATCCATGAGTAAACTCACAGAGACACAAATTTTCACCTGATAATAAGGATGAGCTCCCGAGAGATGGCACTGATGGCCATGGGTGATAATGACTTCCCTGAAACTGAACACATCCAAGGGAAGCTGGAGCATCATTTGGCAGCAACTCTTTAGAGAAAATTTAAGCACTGGATGTTATTTTTAAATATCCCTTTCCTAAGATTTTACCAGTGGTTAGACTGTGACTTTTTGAAGTCATAGACTACTCCTTATTTATATCTGATTCTAGCATAGGAATTAGAACCTGATTGAAGCAAAATAAATACTTTATGTCCGATAATACAGTGATTCATTCACTATTCCTTACTTTAAGGACATGATGGCTGGGAAAAAAATGACTTTTTTTTTAATCTGGGAAAGATGATATATTAAGTCATTGTTGCTCATCAACAAACCAATAATCTTATCTAATCATTAGTCACATAGAGAGATCTAGAATTCATGAGACTCAGAATAAGGGAGGTTTAAAAGGGCATGAAGAAGTAAATTCTAAAAAGATCAGAGTTCCCAAATAATAGTTAAATCTTTTAAAATGTTTTAAAGGGATTACTGCAGTGAGTTATACAACAGAATTAGTCACTTGTAGGCAAAGGAAAAGGTACAGACTGTCAGGCTCAGAAAAACAACAGTCTAAAGACAATGCTACTAACAGTGAAAAAACTCTGGAGCGTGACTACCTCTGAGTCTTTGATTAAAGACAGTGGCTTACAAAATACATGACTCAGTTTAGCAATTATAGATTTTTTGCCTTATCAAATTATATACATGTAATTTCTGAAAATAAGAAATTGAATGCCTTTATAAAGAGCTCAAGATAGTTTTTTGCCCATTCCAAAGAGAAGATGCTGACATGGGACATAGGACAAGATCACTCGTCAGCCTTGAGGATAGAGCATGGAGCTTTGTATAATCATAGAAGCTCCAGGGTTATAAGCAAAAAGTTAAAAACTATAGAGTCAGCAGAGCCTGGAATCTTAGAATGTCCTGCCTTTTTAGAATTTCCCTCTTTTGAAACTTTCCCCATGTCACTGTGTAAGGTGGTCCTTGCGCTCCTTTAAGATATTTCTCTTTGAGTTTATTCTTTCCTGCCTTTACTGCCATAGGACACACCAAACTAAGATGCAGCCAATGGGGGAAAAGGCCATGTTGGTACGTTGACTTGCGTTGGTCTAGACCAGTGGTTGGCAAACTCATTAATCAACAGAGCCAAATATCAACAGTACAGCGATTGAAATTTCTTTTGAGAGCCAAATTTTTTAAACTTAAACTATATAGGTAGGTACAATGTTATTAACTTAATTAGGGTACTCCTAAGCTGGCCTTTGCTAAAAAACATCCTCAATCAGATTGAGGTACATTCCCTGAGGTTGACCCCTTCCAACTCTCCCATCCACACTCGTCTTGTATACTTGTTTCATCTATCTCCTTTCCAAAAACTGACTTCTGCGCATGAGCCATGAAGTTTCAATCGCACTGTACATGCGCGCCCGCACGTGGTATTTTGTGGAAGAGCCACACTCAAGGGGCCAAAGAGCCGCATGTGGCTCGCGAGCCGCGGTTTGCTGACCACTGGACTAGACAACAGAGCTAAAGGAATTTTTGAGACCCAACTGTGGACCAGTTACCAACCCAACTTAGAGTTTCCAAATAACACTTTGGAGTTCCCACCTTCACACGATAAATAGCCTGCTTGCTTCTTCTTCTTGTGCCACTATAACTCCATTCCCACAGAGCATTAGCATTCTTTAGACTTCTTTAATGTTCCCCATCATGCTTAGGATAAAATCCATAATCTACAAGGCTACACATGATCTAGCTCCCTTTTACTTCGGTCTCATTTCATACAACTTTGATTTACATCTCTATTCCCTCTCACTAGTCATTCATCTCTTCCCCAAACATACCAAGCTCATTCCCACCCCATGGCCTTTCACATACTGTCCCTCAGTTGAGAATATTTCCCCTAGTTCTCTGCTTGGCTTGGCTTTTTCTCATTTTTCAAGTCTAAGCTTAATTGTCATGTACTCAGAGTAATCCTGCTAACTACATACTTTTTATACCCACAACACTCTTTAACATCACTCTGTTTTCTAATTAGTAAAAGTCACAATCTATATCAGTTTATTTATTGTCTTTATCCCTCTTCTAGAACAAAAGCTCTATGAGAGCCTAAGTGAGTGTGGCCCCAAAGCCAATACAGTGCCTGGCCAAGAGAGGGCTCTCAAATATTTGATGGCTTATAAACAACATGCATTTGCCAAGAGTACCCATCTCAGTATTTCCCATAAAGATATACCTCAGGATTTGGTTATTTAGGATTCCCCATAGTCACAACAACCAGATACATGCACAAGTCAGAAGTGAAAGATCCATAGAGTAATGTGAGAGCTAAAAAAGAAGAGGTAACATTGGTTGGGGTGAACCAAGCAATGCTCAACAAGGAAACTAACATTTATTATGCATCTTTCAAATGTATTGAATCAGTAGGTAGAAAAAGGAATAACACAAATCAAAAATTACATTTAAATGCATTTTTAAAGACTGATATTAAACCAATGGAGTGACAGGGTTCATATATGAGTCATAAGAGAGAAGAAAGAGGAAACAAGCCAGGGCTGTCTATTAGAAAGAGAAAATAAGTGGGGGCTGCAAATATGTTCAAGCTCTTTGACATGACAAAGAGTTTGAACCTATTTCCTTACATTCTGGGAGTCATGAAATATTCTAGACCAGGACAGTGTCATACTCAGTGACACAATCTTTGGGAAAATGTGTGTTGCAAAGATATTTAAGATGGATTTCAGTGGAGAGAGATTGAAAATGAGAAAATCATTTAAAAGGCTTTAACAACCATTTGAATGGCAGTATTGGATGCCTACGATACAGTTTTGTCGGTAGAAGATGAGATAAAGATATCAATGTCAGAGTCATACCAGAGGCTGAATCTTGTGGCTGTCTGGGATGACAAAGAGGGAGATGCTAGTAAGGAAATAATGTGGCTTATATTCAGGGAGAAAAGAAAATAAGGATACATTGAGTTGGGAAGAGGAAAATCTGAATACTGCTGCAGGCAGGTGGTTTGAGTTACCAGAAAGACATATGAATAAAGATGTCCCCCAGTGAGCTGGAAATGAAGATTCTCGGGGTGTATTTGGAGGGGAGAGGTTAGACTGTGAAATCAACCCTTCGAGAGATAATGATTTAAAGTGTGTGGAATAATCCACTCATAGAAAAACACAGACATCAAGAGAAGGCAGGACCTTGAGGAACGTCTACATTTTGGGGGCAGGCAGAGGAATAAGAAAACAAAAGACTTTTGTCAGGTAGCTCCAAAATAGACTGAACACCTGCTCTGTGTGTCAGAAGTTCAAGTTCTTAATAATAGTATAAATAAATGCATCTATTTATTTTCCAGCGTGAGTCTTTCTGCGGGATTGCAAGTGTCTTATTAATATCACCCACAACACCCATTTATTATGGCTGTTTATTATTCATCCCAAAGTGACAGCATACTTGGCACTTGCTTAAACACTTAGAAAGACAGACTTTCTGCTATAACAGATGTCAGGAAAGGGGAGACAAGGTGTACACTTCAACCTTGAAATAAAATCAACACAAGATCAGGATTGAAAGACACAAATTCCCTTTATATGTGTGAATTCTTTTCCCATCCAAAGGATTTTTTTTGGAAAAATTCATTGATGTTTATTCATGGTAAAAATAATTTTCTAGATGAATTATGGAATTGTTGTTTTAAACTGAGTTCAGATTGTTAGTTACAAAATAATCACAAGGGTGTAAAGTAGAGCATAGGGAATATAGTCAATAATATTGTGATGACCGTGTATGCTGCCAGGTGGGTACTAGATTTATTGGGGGAATCACTTTGTAAGTTATATAAATGTCTAACCACTATGCTGTACATTGAAATTAATATAATATTGAATGTCAACTGCAATTGAAAACTTTAAAAAATTAAAATAAATTTAAAGATAATATCAGATAAAAATTTACAACAGGTAATATTAGTACTTGTATCAGAAAACGGCAGTGAAAATGTATGACTTCAAACACTTTTCCAGCCCTTCTACTAGTGGTCAAAAGTAGTATGCTTTTGGCTATCACCACCAAAAGTTTTATTCCTGAGGATAAAACTGATATGCAATCCTGTTGCTCTTCTCTACTCATAGAAATCAGGGCTTCGGAGGAACTGAAAAATCTTAACTATTAGCAGAGAAAAATCAATATGAGCATGGCATGTCATGTTGCCTTTAAGCAAGCGACTTTCAAAAATGTCTCAGGACTAATGCTGAAAAGACAAGGGAGAATACTTAAGGATGTGCCCACATCGCACTAATTTAAGCAATAAGCATTTTTAGTTCACTGGAATAACTTATGTGTATGAAAATCCTTGAATCCATAATAATATTCAAGAACGAAAAAGTATAAGGATACATAAAGTTAATTAAAAAAAACAAAGAGGGCATAGTTTTGTAAATATTTTTAACAAGTAGGTTAGAAATTATAGATATGGATGTTCTATATACATATATAGATGCCTGGTACTTTTATTTGGTATACATTTAAACATATGTATACATATTGATTCTCAGTAAATAGGAAAAAAAAGCCACAGTATATTTTAAGTCAAATAACAAGAGAAGTTGGAGATTTTTCTTGATGGACCAAAGAAATGACCCTCTCCTATGACCCTATGTAATAGCCGGTGGACAGTCCAGTGTGTGTTGGAAGCTGATGCCTGAAGCAGCTCACCAGACTCCTCCTTTCATCCTCGAGATGAAGAAAATTTGTGTTTTATTAAAAAAAAATATGGAGAAACCAAAGCATCACGAAGTCCAGGCTCACTGCCTGGGACTAGGATTTGATGGGCATGGGAGCTCTCAGGGGTGCTCCACATTGCTAGTATTACACAAGGGCTCCCCACAATTCATTGACATAGCAACTGAACCTTGACTCTCAAGAAAAATTCAGGCCAGTAAACATCAGCCCAGGGCTGCATCCCCTTTGGAAAGATCCACTAAGATCCAGAATGCCAAGCAAAAATCAAGTGGTGGATAACCCGAGATCTGTAAACTCAGCTGCTCTGAGATCCATTCTTTTCCTTTTGAGTCTAGCAAGATGACTGTAACTCTAGGAAAGTATAAACACTGAGGGTTATAAAAAAAAGGAAGTGATAAAACAAATTTATAAATAATAAAGATATAAATCAAACCCATAGCATAAATACTTCTGAATGAGTGTAATGTAGGTATAATACATTTTGAATTACATTGTGATTACTTGTGTGTGTGCGCGCAGGCATGTGCATACAACCAGCTTTCAAAGTTTGTGAAGCTTTTAAATGAAATTGGCATAGATTTTATTGAAATACTTAAGAGCATTTGTCTACTTGAATTTGTCATCAGATTTAAGTACTTAAGATGATTTGATTCATAAAGTATGCTTTATTAGTGGCAGAGGTAGCATTTTAATGTTTAGTGAACAAAATAATAATTAATGTGATTTAAAATGTGGGCATGAAAAGGTATCAACAGTAGCAAGTGTTTTTCCCTGTATAAAATGTCCTTGGTCATTTAAGATCCTAAGAACAATGTTATTCTCTGCTTTTTTTCCTAATAGTAATCTTACCCTCATTTTTCATAAAATATGGATAGCCCCACCCTCCAAGACCTCAGCAAAGACTGAGAAAGGAGATAAGACAGACTCTGACACACACTATAATTTCATTTTCCCATCCCTGATAACATAAACATCAAAGTCCTTACAGAGAAGCCCATAAAAGAAATATGTTTCTTTGTGTGTCCTCCTCCCAGCTACAATAAAAATAAATTAGGTGTTTAATGTCTCTAAACAAAGATTAGGGCACATTTTCTTACTTTACAGGGTTGACACGTTCAACATTTATTTTTAAAAGCAGTAGTGGGCCCGTCTGACATGCGTTTTTAGAGCATCATAACTCGAACTTAGAGAATTTCAAAGATGAAATCTTGTATACAAAACTGCCCTGCCAGAAAAAGCAAGCCTCCAGTATAACAGTTCTGATCGATGTCATAGCTACTCCACACAATATCCAATACTCCTACCGAAATGTCCCCATACAACAAAGGCTCACGGGGAGTGTCTTAGAGCCTCTGGTAATGGAATTTGACAAGAGCCAGGCACTCTAGGCAGGCTCAATCAATGTTAATTGAAGCAGAAGTTATTCAAAGGCAAATAGGAGTCCTTGAGAGGTGAAAGTGGGCTTGAGGATTGTGACTCTCTCCTTTTCCCATTACCCCCTTCTATTTAATTACTTGTTCTACCCACTGAATTGTAATTTGATTCACCAGATCATCAGGTGATTCTGGCCCGGGTCTCATATGTTTGTGGAGTCTTTCATTTAAAGGCAAAATATCTCAGAACGTGTGGAGATGCCTGTTTCACAGGTAGGAAGTTGTTCTCTGGCATGTGGGCCTCAGGTTTAGAAGGTCTCATTTCCAGTTGCTAACATAGCAGAGGTTCCAGCAGAAGAATGAGGTGGGAAAGGGCTTAGCCCCAAATGATGCTGCTGTATTTTCTCTGGGACATTATTATTTCTACTAGAGGCCTGATGCACGAAATTTGTTCAAGGGGCTTGGCCACTGCCGTGGCAGCAGCTGCCTCCGCCCCCGCCACAGTGGCTGCCTCTGCCTTGGCCCCCACCGCCTCGGCTTCAAACGGAAGGTTGTCCGGAAGGACGTCCAGTCTAATTAGCATGTTACACTTTTATTATTATAGATAACTGACCGGCACCAGACTTGTTCATGCACTTGGGCTCCCCCCAAAAGCAGACCCTCACACAGGCATTTGTATGCAAATTAACTACTTACTGGGGAGGTGTGGGTGTGAGACAAGGAAGGAAAGACAGCAGACAAACATGGGTTAAACCTGACTGGCATGGCTCAGTGGTTGAGTGTAGACCTGTAACCAGGAGGTCACGGTACAATTCCCAGTCAGGGCACATGCCTGGAGCAGGCTCGAACCTTAGAGGCAGCCAATCAATGATTCTCTCTCGTTGATGTCTCTCTCTCTCTCTCTCTCTCTCTCGCTCCTTTCATCTCTAAAATCAAGAAAAATATATGTATTTTTAAATGGGTTAACAAACTAGTTCCCACCATGGGCCACTGGCGTGTCACCTCCCTGGGGAACTCAGAACCACTGTAGGGCATGCCTCACTGGGTCCCCCCCAAAGGGTGAGGAGGTGGGGGCACTCATATACCAACTTTCTCCAGTCTTGGGTGAGGGTAAGTCTCCGTGGAGAGGGGAATAAAAGCCCCAGCACGTCTGACCTGGGATGCACACAGGCGCCCCCAGCAGAGAAAACCCTCAGAAATACGGACAAGGCACCAACTGTGTCTGGTACATTCTGTCTACAAACATGTAGCTGCTTTAAACTCCTGGGGTCCTTCAGACAAATACACAATAATACCCCCTTCTGGATAAGCTGTTGGTGGGAAGTGGGAAGAGGGTCTTTTCCTCCGACATGAGTGATGCTTTTGAAAACAGGTTTTAGGAGCTAAAGTTAGAGTCAGCATCATTTTGCTCAAGAATTTAAGACTATTTTGCCTTTAGTCAGTGCTCTCTCGTCTACTCTTGAGATAGCTCCTGGGCTCAACATTCACATCCTGTGAGGACTCCCCCTGGGTATGATGCACTGGAACCTCAGAATGTGAAACAGAAGTAGAATTCAGCATTAGGAAGGCTGAACCTGGACCCATTTTGGAAGAATATATTTTTTAATTTTACATTTTAAAAAATGCTCATTGTTTAAATTAAAACCTTTACTTTTCATATTGATTTGCAGCTAGTTGGAGTACATTTGCCAAGCGCTTAGACAATAATTGCGAGAATCCAGCAGGAGAGGATGATAATTAATAGCCCCAAGATGTAAGTAATTTCCAAAGGTGAGGTTCAAGGTCAGGAGCCGGGAAAGCAGACAAGGACTATGAGGAAGCAGCTGAGTGCAATGGAGTCAGGAAAGCCCAGTGCATCCCAGCTATGACTCGCCAACTGGAGTGACCTGGCCCAGTCATCTAGTGAATTCATGCCTTGGTTTCTCACCCAGAAAATAGGAGTTAAGAGTACCTACCTCAACCGGTTATTGCGACAGTTAAATGAGCCAGTGCTCATAAAATACTTTTCCCAGTGGTCAGCACATGCTAAGTACTTAATAACTGTCCATTGCTATTGTGTTATTATTGCCATTTTAATGACTTCAAGGTAGAAAGTAGAAAATATTTCTACTATGCATGGCCTGAAGTCCAGGATTCATATCTGTGGGACTATAATCCACCCATGGCAACCAGAGAAAAACTCCTTCAGAAGCCACCCAACAGGAAATGAATGCCCTAGCTCTTGTCTTTGTTTCACATTGTGTTTATCCTGAAATCTTAGGTGAGGTGGTGGAGCGTGCTGGGGTCTTCTCAAAAGTGCTTGCTAGTAAAATGGCAAATGCAGTCTGAGGCCTGAGACGGGTCTAATTCTTCCCCACAGTGAATGAGACCTCTTTGTCAGAACTGAGACTCACCTGCCCTTTAACAGCATAGACCCAATACTGCAAACAGGGTGGTGAAGATGACATCTCCCACATCCATGGGCGTGGTACATTTCCCCGCTCTAAAGCAATGGTGTCATCTCTGCGAAGGAGATAAAACACCTGCCCGATGCCACAGAAGGGGGGACGGTATTGAGCTACATACACAAGGTATGGAATGGCAGATTCTCTTCTCCTGCCTTGTGTCCCATGAATCTTCACCTTGTTTTTGAATAGCTTTATGCAAGCAGGCCTAAGAAGCTATTCAGAGATTACTCAAGTGTTCTCAACCAAAGCCCAACTTTAAGGAATTCAAGTGTCCTTTTCATCATTTATTAATACAATAAACAGCATTTATTGAGTGCTGCCACATCCAGTGTGTTTATATAATGTACCATCCATGTGATGTCCTTCTGCAGGCTCCTATCACCATAACTATAGCAAGTCTCAGTGGCCCAATCTTATATAGATGGACAGTGAGGTGCAGAGCTTGTGGCTTGTCCTAGAGTCTCCGAGAAATGGATGGGGACTGCAGAATTAGAGAATGGTGACAGAGGGTAGCAACTCGGCCTAACAGGGTTATCGATGACTAGAGATTCCTGGCGTTGACTACGATATGCAGAGTAGATAAGTTGACCACACACACTGTCCCACGTGCAGACACCTGAGCGCTCCAGCGACACCTCTGGTGGCACCCAGCTGAGATTTTTGGCAAGTCAACCACTCGTCGGTCTGCCCTGGACTTTCTTACAAAGCCACTGAGGAAGGACACCGTATTGCAGGAAATGGACAGAGACCTTGTTGCTGAGTCAACTCAAGGTGCTTTATTGCAAGGCAGGCACAGTTACAGAACGTAGGTCAGAAATGCCACAGTTTCCGTAAAAGACAGAGAGGCATGCCTTGTTCCTAATCCCTCCGCAATGGGCAGGCCCCCGGACAGACCCGAGCAACCCTGGTGGCGAGGTCCGCGGATCTCCAGTTTCTGCTTTGCCTTAGAAAAGGGCATTTGGAAACCAGCCATTTACTGTTGGTTAGCTTACATTCAGGGTATTTGAAGCCATTTTTGATGTATATAATTTCTCCCCCGTTCCAGCTGCAGGATCAGACAGGAATTAAATTTCAACCTATTAGGTTTGTGTTTCTTTGCAGCGTAACATATATATCAAACAGTGTGCAGGCACCCCTGGTATAATATATGTTTGATTATATTTCAAATCCAAGCGATACCACAATGAGATCGCTTCAGTAGCTAAGCAAATGTGATTCAGGACATTACCTGAATCCAAACTAAAAAAAAAAAAAGCAAGCAAGAAAGAAAATGTATTTTTAATCTAAGGATCAGTACTACACAAATCAAACCACGCAGCCCCATTTACTAGGTAACCTGGGACTGCAATGCAGAAAATCCCCAGTGACAGAATTTGTTCATAAAACAAGGCTAATGTCACCAACAGAATTATACTTTCTAAAGCAATTCTTTTCTTACAATTCCCAGGGCCAAGAGGAGAAAAAGAAAGGACAGGGGGGAAAAAAAGAAGAAAGAAAGCCAACCAATGGAAAACATCCAGAACTGTGTGTTATGCAAATGATGGCAAAGCAAAAACAGTCCAATTGGGCACCACAGCTCAGACAGCTCCGTCTGAAGGGCTTGAGTCCCACTCTAGGTGCCTCTTGTTTCCAGCCGCTGTGTTTCTGTCCTGGGGACCAGCAGCATCTTCCTCACTGTCCTTCAGCAGTTCCCCAGGACACCTGAGAAGGTGGTCTGTCCTCTGGCCAAAAACAACAACAACAATAACAATAACAGAGCCTGTGAAAGGACACACAGGAGAAAGCCCATCAGTCCTGGGCCCAAACCATCTGACAGCTAAAGGTCGATGGAGTCAAGGGCAGAGGAAAGAGCGATGTTTCCTCACCTCCTCCAGGCTTGCTTCTTGCTTCCTGCTGCCTCTCCAGACTGGTGGCTTTATATGTTGCAGCAGCCGGTGGCTTGGAATCTTTGAGGTCTTGTAGTGAGCTCTTTGGGGTACCCATCACCTTTCAGTCCATGATATGTCTGTTGACAAGAACATAAAATAAATACCCCTGCATCACTGGTCTATGGAATCTTGAGGAGAAAGAGACACGATAGAGCAAGAGAGACGTAGACAGGAGGGGTGGGAGGACGAGAGAATAAAATCCAGAAAGGATACTCTACCTGCTACCTTTCCCGGGAAGTCCCCCAGGTGGTCGGATCCTCGTTGGGAGGCTTGAGGTGATTTCTAAGACCGCCCAGAGGTCTCAAAGGTCTGAATGGTCAGGAGGCATCATTCCATTGCCATGTGGGCACCTGAACTCAAAACAGCTCCTTGAGAACCTCAGCCAGCCTTGCCCCAACTCTCCTCAGTGGATCTTGTCACTGAAATACTACATAACAGAGAGCAAAATGCAGTTGAAAATTAGCAGGAGGTCCTCCTTCTTCTTTTGCCCTGGGGTGGTGGCCAAGGGATGGGCAAGGGGCTGTGGTAGGAGGGATATCAACAACCACCTGGTCATCTCTTCAGTGATTCCAATCTTCAACTTCAAACTCTCAACTTCTCACCAAGTGACAAATCTCTAAGAAGATTCCTCCAGGCCCAGGATCCATGCCCTTGGGGGTCAATCTAGCATTGCTGGTTGACTCTAAAGCATCATTCGGATCCTGAAGAAAGTGTGTGTCCCAGGCAGGCTGCCTGGGGCACAAGAGCTCCAGAAATGGAACATGACAGACACCTGGCTCCACCTGAGACCCTCCTTTCCCAAAACTCATGGAAAACCCAGGGCTACCCCTTCGTCCTTTATAGATCCTGACTCCCCAGAACACAGGGTGGGTAGCGCACCAGTGAAGAACACAGACTGAGAATCAGAGAACTAAGAGTGTTACCAAGAGAGACACAGAGAGAAAGGCATTCAAGAGAACTGATCCTAACAAAGCCAGTTACTAGTGGTGTAACAAAGGGTGGGGGCTGGTGGGAGTGGTCTGTCCTGGGCACACATAATGAAGAGGGCACATTGTCTGTCAAGAATTTAAGAGCAATCATAAAACTAAGAGTAAGTCTGCCTTTGACTACGATCATGCACCGGTAAATGTAAGCAATGTTGGTGACAAAACACTCCTTGCCACCCAGGCAGATCCCCCTCCTTGGCCCATCACTGCAAACTCATGGCTTCTTCATTCTGCTCTAACAACTGAGCACACCACCAGGGCTGTTGTCTCTCTCCTCCAAACTTGCCGTACTTAGTGGTACTAGGGCTAGGACTGTACACATTATATCCCTCCTGGGCCAGTGGGCTCACTTTGAGGTCTGCTGTTGGGGTTGGGGGTGGGCAGGGAGTTTCAACTTGAGATCCGAAGCAGGAGGAGAGGTGACTCACTCCTTATTTGCTTCCTAATCTGTCAGCATGGCCCAGTGATAACCCTTCACTCGGGGAGCAGTAACTGGTTCCAGTAAGAACAATTGATTCCATTTTGCAATTTCTTGATATTCCCGGCATCAGTTTCTTGACGACCCCTTCAGAGACACCAGCACAGCCAGCCACCCAGTATACCCTCCTCAGAGGTCTGGGGTCCCCCTCTGCAAGTATTTACATTTTCATTCTCCCGATTTCTTCCCTTTGTTCCCCCAGCCTTAAAGCTGTAGCTGCTGCCTGCAATTTACTACTTCTGCACCTCTTGGATTGTCCAATAACGTGGTTAAGAAGTGATGGGAATCAGGACACGCTACCCCCAATACAACACATTGGCACTTTGAATATTTTCAGCTGGGGAGTTTGAGAAAATAGCTGAGGCAGGAAGCTCACTCTGACCTCCTCCCCTGTCACCCTTCTTCCTGGAAACAGGTCATAAGATTTTCCTGGGAGAGATGCCCTCCCTACACCCTGAGAAAAGGAGCATCCTTATCTCCAAAGACAATGAGACGCCAAGAAGAAGCCTAATAGGCCTTGCTAATTTACCCAGGTAACTACACATACCTTGGGCTCCTTAACCTCTCATATTCCTTCAGGACTGCCCACTTTTCATCATACTTCACGTAAAAATACACAGGTCTGTTTCTTCAGACCTTCATTTCCTTCTTACGAGGTCTCCGTGACACATAAAACTTATATTATCTAACTCTGTATGCTTTTCTCCTGTTAATCTGATTCTCAGACCCAGCCTTAAGAGGGTAGAGGAAAACTACTTCCTCCCCCACCCAAGCCTCCATACTAATTCCTTCTGTTAAAGCAACTGGTGTAGCTCTGTCTTCTGTCGGGATCCTGCTTAAACTCACTCTTTCTGCTTACTCTCTATGGACCAAGTATGTTACTGGGTACATAAGAATGCATCCGCATGTCCTACATTTTCCCCCAGATAAAAGCGATCAATAAATTATCAACACACCCTGACATTTCTATTACAGACCTTCTCTGCCCAGCATATAAATACAGGATAGAGATAGAGCACATCTAAGCATATAATATGATATGGGAGGGAGTGATTAGCCCCTGAGGTACAACTTCCGGGAGCTCATCCTTGGGCACATCTACCAGGGCACCTAAAATCAGGTAAAACACATGGATGTTTGCATTAACAAAGATCAACACATGGGAGTCCTTGCAGGAGGCATTTGCTAAAGCCTAGGGTGTAGGCCTTATGAAGCCACTACATGTGCCAGATGAACCCGAGCCCTCTGCTGTGCTACAGCCTTTGACTGTCTTAACTTCCCCCAGATCTCTATAGAAGGTACATATGACACAATATAATACAATACAAAAGGAGACTATATTATCAGATCTACTTTAGAGGTGTGACCACGACCACCCCACCACCACTCTCCCAATGCCGTCACTCTTATCCTTTGTAAATACAGTAGGGGACGTGGGGTGCAATCTTCACTGCTTGTTGGTTACCAGCGGCGTCTTCAACCAAGTTGAGTGAAGGAAGGACAAGTCTAGTGAATCAGGGGGCATCCTGACTTGGAGCAGCCCTCACCACCTGGATCCTCTCATCTTCAGTCAGCTTCAACTGGTAGCCTAGGCCTTCCTCCCTATGTCAGTTGAGCCACACGCTCTCGAGAAACTTGCATAGGAAAGTCAATAGTTTCTGGCTTCAATGCCACCCACTGTTAATTTGGGTCTTCATAGGTAGTGGTTCTTCATTGCTGGAAACCTCAGTCTCTCTATTTTCCAAGCCATTGCTGTCATCGATACCTCTAAGTGTAGCAGAGGCTGTCAGGGTTGTGCCCTTATCCTCAAGGCCTTTCCAAGTCCCACCTCCAACTGCCATTAATTTCATCTCTTTGCAAGAATTGCATGAAGAGCTTCGCCCGAAACTATTTGATTGGGCAGGGAAGTCCAAGAGCATCTCGGTGTTAACTTGTTCTGAAAGGAGTCCTCAACCACTGGTGGACAGAGTCTGGGAGATAACTGTGAGATGCATGTGCTTAGCTGTTCCCAGAATTCCCCTTTGCTGGCTGCCTTCCCTCCTTCCCCTATATTCCTTTCCTACTCCTCTTACTAGTGTTTCCAATACTTCTCAAATATACTACTTGCTTTCAAATCTTTGTCTCAGGGTCATTCCTTATAAACACAAGCTTGGGCACTAGAAAACCACTTTTAAAAATATATATTTTTATTGATTTCAGAGAGGAAGGGAGAGGGAGAGAGATATAAACATCATGATGAGAATCATTGATTGGCTGCCTCCTGCATTCCCCCCACTGGGGATCAAGCCCACAACCCAGGCATGTGCCCTTGACCGGAATTGAACCCAGGACCCTGCAGTCCGCAGGCTGACGCTCTATCCACTGAGCTAAACCAGCTAGGGTAAAAACCACTTTTTTCCAGCTCCAAGTTAATTGGATTTATAAATAATGAATGATATATGTCTGGCTGACATTTGAGTGTTCATGTGTTTTGTTTTGTGCTGGTTCTGTCTATCCTGTAAGTTGATAAGATGCTCAAAGGCCAGGAGTGCATCATCACCTTCTTCTATTATTTTTCACGATGCATGGCATGATGCTCTGTAGAGTAAATATTCAATCAGGGCTGATAGACAAGGGGCCCTAGAGGGCAGGTCCTTCTGTCCCACAGGCTTGTCAAGGGTGAGAAAGCTCCTAAGAGAATGAAATGGTGATGCTATTTTCAACCCTTTGAAGGACAAGCTTGGGAGCCCAGAATGCAAGCTGGCCCTGAGTCTAGGCACCAAGTCAGGATACCAGAGTCACATGCATGTGCTGAGCCCTCCAGTCACATGCATGTGCTGCATCAGGTGTGTTCTCTGAGCCTGTTTTGCAGTGAGAGTCCAGTCGAAGGCAAACTGAGCCAGATGAGCTAGATAGATCAATGTCAGGTTCATCCTGGAACCTGGCTTTTCTGAAAAAGCCTGGGCCTTTGCTGAAAATCAGAGCCTTCTGATTATTAAGCACTTCAAAACGCATCAAAGAACCGGGTGCTAATATGTGAGGCACCAAAACAGGTAGAGCGGAGGCCCTTCCTTGACCCATCTTATACCCGCAAGGCTTTGGAGGGCTAGTAGCAGAGGCAGAAAGTGGAGAATGTTAATATCTCCACATCACTCCCGCCTTTGCTTTGGGCTCTCTTCCCTCTTCTGGGCCCTGGAGACTTGATGACCTTTCCACTTGCCTATTTCCCTTCCTAAGTAGAATAAAGGCTGGCTTTTCAGACATTCTAGACCAGTGGTCCTCAACCTTCCTAATGCTGCGAACCTTTAGTACAGTTCCTCATGTTTTGGTGACGCGCAACCATAAAATTATTTTCGTTGCTACTTCATAACTGTAATTTTGCTACTGTTATGAATCGTAATGTAAATATCTGAAATGCAGGATATATTTTGTTACAAATTGAACATAATTAAAGCGTAGTGATTAATCACAAAAACAATATGTGATTATATATGTGTTTTCCGATGGTCTTAGGAGGCCCCTGTGAAAGGGTCGTTCGACCCCCAAAGGGGTCGCGACCCACAGGTTGAGAACCGCTGTTCTAGACCCATAATCTTTACTAACTCCTCCCCCAGGATACAAAGATTCTACAGGACCCTCTGAATGAAAGAAGGGTAAAATGACACTCCACGTTATCTCAGAAATGAGTGTTGTCGCATTCTTCTCTAAGCCTTTCACAACTGACAATCCAGGAAAGGTACCGCTTAAACAGATCACTCCATCTCTGCAACTCTGCTGATGACAGAGTTCACTGTGACACGCTTTCAGCCAATGGCCACCGGAAGCGCAAGCATCAACACCTCACAGTGACTTTGCCGAGCCCCAGTTGTGCGGGGCAGGCCTGCCCACAGAATGCAGCCGCCCACCAGTGATGGGATTCAAAAAGAACATTTCCAAGGCTTTATCTGAGGAAATCACACCAGCATATGGCTTCAGGAAAGCCTTTTGTTCAAGGAAATCTAAATTCTATAGCAGCTTTCTAAAAATAATTCTAATTTGAGTAGAAAGCCCAGCCCTCTACAAAGCCCAGACTGCTTTGTTGTTGTTTTTTTCCCCCATCACCTGGGAACTTGAAGAAACTACAACAATGACAACAGACAGAGCAATGGGTAATTCATGCAGAAATGAATGGCAAACAGAATAATACACAGCTGTCATGTGGCCAGGAAGAAGCCAGAATTAAGAAGGGCGTGGAAGGGAAGCACAATGAAGACCAGAGACCTCTGAGCACCAAAAACGAAGGCACACACAGCATGCTCTCACCGCCAGCCACACAGAAATGCTTCATCTGACAGCCAGATAAATTCACTTCGGAAATAATCCTTGTGTGACATAAATATATTGAAAATAGACCCAGCCGTGGAAGTTCTAGATAATCCAGTCAATTCAAAACTATGTTGTATTTATGGGAGAAATTCCCTGCTAATTTCTCACAGGTGAGAAACACAATGCCAACGGAATGCTTAATTAACAGTCACCTTCAAAGCTGCAGGCTACTGAGAGAACCATAAAGAGAAATGGGAAACGCATGCCATTACTCTCTGGGTTCTTCACTCTGTGGGTTCTTTGCATGCGTGAGCACCATGGCAGCATGAAAATGACATCACCTGTTACCAACACGGAAGACTTGAGCGTGTTCTTAAGCGTGAGGTTAAAAGCATTCTATTCTATCCCCAACTGTGCTCATGCTTACATTGAACCAGCATTGGCTATCTAACCTGCAGCAAGTTATAATATTCAACCTGGCCCCTGGGTTGTCATTAATATCTAAAACAGCTAAATATGAAAGGGTGGCTTATTTGAAGTCAATTCTAATTCTGCCCAGTCTCCACTTCTGCGGCAGTTTAACATCTCCCTACCTTAGTTGTATAGCAATTTCTTCTCTTTCCCCCCAAAGTAGCTTTGGTCCCTGACAGTCTGTGTTATAAATCAGGAATGGCCATTTGCTGTGTGAAGTGTTTTTACAATGCCAATGCATAGTACCTCAGCGAAGCCCATAAGCCCCTATTTGAACATTTTTATACGCATGCTTGGTTTTAGCAGCTAGAATATAAACTCGGTGAAGGCTGAAGCTGTTTCTTACACATGTTCCATTTGTAAGTCTCCCAATGCCAAGTAGGATGCTGGAGATGGAGTTCAGGAGATTATAATTGCTACTAAGGTATCTGATGCTCACGGCAACAGAAGACATCTTGCAGAGCTGTCAATCTTGGATTAGACATCCCCCAGGCTTCCAAGGATGGGTCCATAGAGATGTCCCTAATGAAGATGGTACCAATGGGTCTCCTGCTAGAGGCCTTCCAGGATTGTCTCATTTACTCCTCGCCCCCACTTTTACCTGTAACCCACTGGTTGAAGATGGAGGTTAAGAATGAGATATTATTGATGTTCATTCTGCAAAGATTCTGCAAATCATCACCATGGGGAAACCGGCCCTGGGCATCCTCTGTGGTTGGCCAGGCCTGGCACAGAGCAGACCTAGGAGTTTCCAGTCTCCAAAACTTGATCGCTCTTCTCTTGGCCCTTTGCAGACTGCTGCTCACATGAAATGGGGGAGGGGTAGTGAATCTGCCTTTCTTTGGGAATTCTGGGAGTGGAGCTTCTTGACTTGCCTGGAGAAGGCACCCTGAAAATAACATGGAACTCTGCTCATTACTGAGAGGTATAGGTGCCGTATAATGGGAGTTGCCTGGCTAATATAACTTTAGACAACTCTGGGTTTCAAATGCCTCATCTGTAAGATGAGAATACAGATGACTTTAAAAACAGATTTTTTTCAATCAGTACTAACACCACTAAAAACTTATTTTCTCTTCCTTGTGATTTTCTTAATAACAAAATTTGGGGAGAGTCAAAAGTTTTATGCAGATTTTCAACTGCACTGAAGGTTGGCACCTCTAACCCCTGCGTTGTTCAAGGGTCAACGGTACTAAATGTCTTGATTCCATTGAATACCTAGTACTCAGACGTGATGCTTATGCAATTGTTCTAAAGTCCCCTTAGTTGTATGTAGCCCAGGAAGGTTATTAAGGACAGCTCCCAACATGGGTTCAAGTACATTTTGCATCCAAGCCTATACCAGTAAATTTCCAATCTATCAGTCGTTCCAAAGCTGTGACCCAGAGGAACCAAGTTCCCGGGCAGGAAATGAATATAAACAGAATTCACATTTGTCTGCGTGTGGTCTACCCAGATGCAAACAGATTACTCAACCAGGGCAAACACATGAGGTGCCAGCAGCAAACCCAAATGGTGACAGGACCAATTATGACTCGGCTCAGCTCCCTGATTTGAAAATGTCACGCTGGAGAAGTGTTCTGTCTGTGAAACCCTGCAAAAGAGAAACCGCTCCACTAGGACTTTCACTGCATTTGATTTCATGTGGAGAAAGCCAAACAGGATAACCAACTTGCTGGGCTACGCAGCACACCTTTAAATTCCTTGATGTTGGAGAAGTTAGAAATTTTTAATTGAATCCAGAAGTCACAAACTCATTTGAACACAAAGGCCCTGGAGGTAACCCAGACACAGGAAGGAGGCTGGGTCGGTGCCGTGTGAAACGAGAGAGTGCACAATTCAGTTCCTGTGGCCACTTGCCATGGAGAGATGAGAGCCTAGCGATGGCAGATCTTTCATTTTTCAGAGAAGCTAAAATCTCGATGATTTGTGGGAAGCTTCTTAACATTAATATGTTGGCATCTACAAAAATTTTAAATTACTGTGCATGCAGATGAAGCCAAATTTGGCTTGTAAGTTGCCAAATTCCTAGGTTTCTTCTAAAAAGATATATAGATCTATGTGGCTCAATGGTTGAGCGGCGATCTATGAACCAGGAAGTCATGGATGTATTCCCGGTCAGGGCATATGCCCTCGTTGCCAGCTCGATCCCCAGCAGGAGGGCGTGCAGGAGGCAGCCAATCAGTGATTTGCTCTCATCATTGATGTTTCTCTCTCTCTCTATCTCTCTCTCTTTCTCTCTCTCTCTCTCTCCCTCCCTCCCTCCCTCCCTCCCTCCCTCTCCCTTCCTCTCTGAAATCAAGAAAATCATCTTTTTAAAAAATTATAGATATGGAAAAAGTCCAATTCCAATGGTTTCAGTGTAAATAGGGTGTAGTGGAAGGGTGCCAACTTGGAGTCAGGAGATCTGTATATGTGTCCTGGATCTGCGATGCTCTGAGGGAGAAGGCGGGCAAATCATTGCTTTCTGGAGTCCATTTCCTCCTGTCTGAAACGCAGCTAGATTGCAGGGCTCTTAGGAGAATTACATTAAAATGAACTAAATACACAAAAAGCACTCAGTGCAATGGCTGGTATATTATACCCGGGCTACACTTTATGTCTCCATTCCCTCAACTGAGATAATAATTTTACCTCAAAGGAGCTGTCCTTTGAACTAAGTGAAATAATACAAACAAGGGGCTTAGCCTGACAGAAAGTAAGTGCTTCGTGTTTGTTGTTGTTATTTGTAACCAAGAAACCTGTTTTTGAATCCTAACTTTTACCAGCGCGGACACAGAGATCCAGGGGGAAAGACAGCGTAGTCGCGTCTCCGCTCGTGGGCAGCAAAGCCAGCATCGAGGAGCAGGCTTCCTGATTCCTGACCAGTAAACTTTTCTAGGAAGCCCTAGTTTCTACTCACCCTTGGCTCAGAAACCGCTCTTTCTCTGGATTTGTTTCACCAACATATTCAATATTAACCAGTAGACTGCTGTTCATTTTGTAGTTGCTATTGATAACTGATAAAATTGATATGGCTATCTTAACTTATTGATAAAGGGGGAAAGGGCAAAAGGACAAACACTACCAGACTTTCTCTATTATATAAAATTCATAAGATATAGTTTCTACTTTTTAATAAAATCCAAAGAATCAACTAATTTTCTTAAAAAAAAATTCTTACTGTATCAAGTGACCTGCATTTTGATTCAGTATATAAAATCAGCGTTGTCTCTTTTCCTTTGACAGTCCTGAAACCAACTGCCTCATCATAATCACACACAGTAGTACGTTTGATGTCTGCAGCAAAAGAATGTTATTCTACTTAGTAGACAAACAAAATTTCCCAAGCCATTGTTTGGGTAACCAGGGCTCATGTATATCAACACTCTCAAGGTAGAGCATTCAGGAATCTAACATTATCTTCTATGAAAGCAGAACTGCATAAAATGTTTGGAATTCCAGGCAATAGATAGTATTGTAAAGAATCAACAAAACTGCCTGGATGGTGTGGCTCAGTGGTTGAGCATCAACCCATGAACCAAGAGGACACTGGTTTGATTCTGGTCAGGACACATGCCTGGCTTGTGCGTTTGATCCCCAGTAGGGGGCGTGCAGGAGGCAGCCTAAAGATGGTTTTTCTCTCTCATCAGTGTTTCTATCTCTCTATCCCTCTTCCTTCCTCTCTCCCTAAAAATCAGTAAAACATTTAAAAATGTTTATTTAAAAAAAATAGAATCAACAAAACCGAGTTCTCAAAACATGAAGTTCCCTTTAAATGTAAACCTGAAAATAGGGCCGATTTGTTAAAATGTGTTCATCGCCTGCTTTCTCTCAGTTGTGTGCACTCCATTTCTTTTGTTCTCATCTAGTCTTCACATCTTGTCTCCTAGTAGAACCTAATGATCTAAAATCTTCCCTTCTGCCCAGCTGGCGTGGCTCAGTGGTTGAGCATTGATCTATGAACCAGGAGGTAAAATCTTCCCTTCACTCTCAAGTTCACATTCAGACTCATAATCACCACGTTGCGATCCATCTATTCAGAAAGTCTATGTTAAGCACACAGTGTCTCCATTTACTAAGGTTCTTGGAGGACTCAGAGAATTGTGGTCCTTCTCTCAGAGCTGCCTCCCTCTGCTTTTCCTCTCACATTCCCGAAGTTCTCATTTGTTTACAGACTTAATGAATACTAACTGGAAGTCAGGCATGCACTCAACAGGTAGCGATCTTGGGTGGCCATTTTTTATTTTTATCTAGGTAGAGCCTGAGCTTTAAAACTGAAGAAATAATAATAATAATTATACATTTAAAAAATATTTTTACTTCTTTCAGAGAGGATGAGAGAGGAAGAGGGTAGAGAGATAGAAACATCAATGATCAGAGAGACTCACTGATCGGCTGCCTCCTACATACTGCCTACTGGAGATTGAGCCTGCAACCCACACATGTGCCTGGACCAGAATCGAACCATGACCTCCTGGTTCATAGGTCGATGCTCAACCATACCGGCTGGGCATAATTGTACATTTTAAAGTCCTCAAGGCTTGCCTCAAATCATCTTCTCTATCTACTTATCCCTTGTTCCGACAGGGTCATTCTCTCCTTGGTTATAGACTCTGCCTCACCAAAATGTGTTTCTACTAGTATCAAATATGTATTCATTTACCTCCTTGATTACATTTTAAACCCCTTGAGAGTGTGGCCAAGTACTGTTGGCATGTGGAAACATTTCCTCTAGTGAACACCTAGAATGATCTGCACTTAGTAGGTGTCCTCATAATAACTTGTTAAATTGAATTACAACCCAAATTCATATATGGCCATCATGTTAAAACATTTCAACCCTTTTAAAAAATATATATTTTATTGATTTTTTACAGAGATGAAGGGAGAGAGATAGAGAGTTAGAAACATCGATGAGAGAGAAACATCGATCAGCTGCCGCCTGCACACCTCCTACTGGGGATGTGATAGCAACCAAGGTACATGCCCTCGACCGGAATCAAACCTGGGACCTTTCAGTCCACAGGCCAACACTCTATCCACTGAGGCAAACCAGTCAGGGCCATTTCAACCTTTTAAGATTCTTCTGAGTGCTCTCACAGGATAAAGTGAAAAGAATTCATCACTATGCTTGACAAAGTGAAAAGCCCCAATTGGGTCTGCCTGGCCCTTCTACTTTGGTACACGACTGGAATATGAAGCTGGCTAGAAATCACATCCATCTAGTTTGGCAGATCTATCAGGGTCCTGTTGGAGATATTTACATATGAGCTGGTTAGAGGGGGATTTATGCATTTCCATCATGGGTAATGGAGACAAAAAGGCACCTGTCAAATCACAGGGCCTAGTTTGTCTGCCCAAGGAGGGTATTTAATTAAAGTGATTATTTATATATGTTCTGTAGAGTTTTAAAGACTTCATTCTTCAGATGCCCTTGGAAATCTGGCAAGAGACAAAGACTATCCATTTTTTGCAGGTGAAGCAGAGAGGAACTCAATGAAGAACCCAGGTTCCTTGGAGATAGAAGCTCTGTCCCGTCAGCTCAGACAATAGAATGTTTAGGCCACAGATTTCACGATAAAGATTCTCTGGCAAGTTAATGTTCCAAATGAGAATGTAAGAGCTAATTACAATAAGTTTACTGTCACTTTATAGGCATGCCTTTACTAAATGAGGCTATTTGTTTCTTCCTAAACACCGTACAATTCAGAGAGTCAGTTGCAAGTTGAGCTGTCGTGACTTAACAATGATTTCATGGGCCAAAACAGATTCTAAACAGCACAGTCATGCTACTTAGGTAAGATGCTTTCCATAAAATGTAACCGTTTATGAAAACAATCACCTTTCTCTATTTTTAGTCAAATAACACACAGAGAAATAGCAAAAGAAATTCAAATACTTACATACAATTACGTGCCATGCTTATAAACCTTATGCTGTTATCAGTCATCACTTAATCTAAGCATGATCATAAGTACAAATCTGATTAGACCTCATGCTATCCTAAGTTTCTTGGATATGTGTCTGTGTGTGTGTACGCGCGCGCATGTGTGTGTGCGCGTGCGCGTGTGCTTTGAATGGGGTTCTTTACTCAAAATCATTTATCCAGCATTATGAGCGCCTAAACTCCATGTGGCCTTTCTTCATATTTAAGTTTTCACTTTCCCTAGCATTGCAACTAACAGAAAATGCATCTCTCCTGTGTTTAGCACAGAATATGCCCTATTTCCCTTTCCAAATTTCCTGGTTCCTCTTCTCTTCACATCTTTTGCAAAAGGGCTACAACAGACAGCCTGCAGATATGGCAAATTTTGTGAACCCTCTTATAGTTGATTTTTAATTTGGAAAAGAGTTTTATAATGATATTAAGGAATCAGTCAGTGTATTACTCAGAGGTTTCATTCCATAACCCTCTATAGCTGCCGCCCTGATTAGCTCATGCACATACAGCTCACAGACACTACACTATTTTAAAAGCACTTGGAATTATTTAAATACCAACCTATTCCAGACCTTTTCCTTTAGAAACATGTGAATCAAATATTTTCTTTATACACATGCACCACCCACACAGTATTTAAGTGCCCAAAGGAATTGCACTATATTAGATACTTGGACATTTGCTTTTTCCTAGGAGTTTATAATAAAATAGGCAGTACTGACTCAGACAGGCATGTGGGCATTCAGCAAACACTGCCTACATCATTAAACGGTGAAAGGACAGTGAAATGTCTGTCCCATATACTACAGCCCAAGGGCTTTTGGGGTGAGGAACAAATATAGGTTATAAAACTGAAGAAAACAGTCCAGTATCTAGTGACACCATGTCCAGTAGACTAATGATGCTGGGAAACGAGTTCTTTGCTCATCAGGCCAAAACAAATAGAACCTTGACAACATGGCTTAAGAAATTCAAAAGGGAAATGGCTGAAACAAGGCCAGAAATTATTAAAAAGGGAAATTCTGATACTATCGTCATAAAGACCCAATGAACATAACAGGAATAGATTTTTAAATGATCATACTAACCCACTGGCTGCACAGAGAGCTCTCTAATGAGCTTCTACTTTCAAAGGCTGAGTACAAAGCCAAAAAAACAAATTGTGCAATGGGAAGGACACACACACAGTATCCGGAAGGCTAAAGTGGAGAAAGAACCACAGATGTTTTTAGAAAAAATATAGAGAAGCCTTTTTCTTCTAAGTGTTCTTCTTTTTAGCTCAAGGCAAAAAGGGAAAACAAAGGTAGAGAGAGTTCAGCTAACTGTAGTCTCTAGTTCACGTTCATGCAGGGAAGGAACACAACCAGTCTTCTGTGGTCATTTTCTCTACCAACATGGTTTTCAAAGAAAAAGGGCCCAGTATGGCAAAGAGAAAATATACATCTTTATTTCTTTCCTGGCTGATTAATTAATTATTAAGTAAGTCCTGAGTGCCAGGAATTGTGCTAGCCTCGGGAATCTTTGGAGAGTAAGGTAAACATGGTCCCTGCTTTCATGCAACTTGCATTCTAGTGAAGTTAAAACTGAAAGAAAACCTGACTGTGCCCTCAGTACAGCCAACACAGGTCCTCTGAGGTGAGCAATGACGTTATCTATCACTCCTTTGCCAACCTTGGAGTGTTAAAGATCCATTTTATTAAGGGAGCTATCAGATTTCTTTACAATGTCTCACAGATGACGAGGAGATAGTAATGGAGCATTTGACCGAGTTTGAGACTGCGGAACCCAATAAATCAGATCCTAAAATATGGAAAGGCTTTTTGGGGTAGCCATAGGCCATTTAGTGACTCTCACCCTTTAAAAAATTTTATAAGAATGTCAAAACTACAGAAGTATTAAATGTGTTGTTTTAACAAGTATAAGAATACAGAGAGAATACAGGACACAGTGTGGGATGACAATCATGTTGTAATCAAGGTTCTTCTGCATATGTCCGAGTTCAGTGATGTGCTGGAGCATGCCTGTATAATAGTGAGCATCTTTTTCCAACTCTGCATATTAGCAGCTTAAACTTGGTCACGGTGGGAGTATTTACATCATAGAAAATGACAAATGCTACAAATAAGAAATTTTCTTTCTACCTTTCCTTCCCTACATTCTTTCCCTCCCTCCCTTCCTTCTTTCTTTCTTTCCTTCTTTCTTCAGAGTCTGTGGTTAGACATTAACCAATACATCAATGTCTTAATGTAATATGCTTAATGTCTTGCTGTGACTTCTATAGAATTCTGTTTTCCAATGGGTTTGTTGAGTGTATATATTTTTTAATTTTCAGATGTATTACCAGATCATTTTTGCTCCATATGTAAATCTACACCAGAAGTATATATAAGTATATACCAGTAGATCACAGTCCTCATAAGTTATGTGGTGAATGTTATACCTGTTTTTAACTGTAGCCAATCCACAGGGTGGAAAATTTTATTCCAATGATGTTTTAATTTGTGCTACCCACCCAGATGACAAACGAAGTGAGGGATATTTTTATGTTGTTGGCAATTTGAATTCCTTCTTCTATGAATGGTCTGTTCGTATAATTTTCCAATTTTTTAATTTAGCTTACTTTTTATACCATTGGGTTTGATCATATTAGTTACATCAACTTTGTTCTGTCATGTGTTAAAAATGTCTTTTTCCTAGTCGATATTTTATCTTTAGACTCTATATTTGGTATCCTTTCTCAAACACTTTTTGTTGACCCGTGTGTCTCTTTTTCCTTTGTTACTCCAAATATAACCCAAGTGTTGTGGTCTGAATGGCTGTGTCCTCCCCAGATTCATATGTTGAAATCCTAGCCCCAATGTGATGGTATTAGCAGGTGGAGCTTTTGGGAGGTGATTCGGAGTCCTCGTAAGTACGGTAAACAACCTTATAAAAGAGCACTCCCTGCTCCTTCCGCTCTGTGAGAATCCAGAGAGAAGTTTGCCACCTGGAAGAGGGCTCTCACCCAAAACATGCTGGCACCCTAACCTTGGACTTCCAGCCTACAGAACTGTGAGTCATCGATTTCTGTTGTTTACAAGCCACCCAGTCCATGGTATTTTGTTATAGAAATCCACACAGACTAAGACACCAAGACTTCAAGGAAAGTCACATGGATAAGTAATTAAGAACATCGGCTCTCAAAGGGCTTCAGCTTGAATCCCCACTGTGCCACTCTGAATGCCAGTCTGCTCTCTCCAAGTCTCTATTTTCCCATTTATAAATTGGGTAAAACAAAACAAAACACAGGATCACATTTATAGAACTTTTTTGTTAAGTAAATATCTAAATATATGTTGTGAACTTCACTGTTCATCATTCTTCTCCTATATCTTAAAATATCTATTCTGGCTCATTGGGTTATATTAACTCATCAAATATTTTCACAGATATCATGTAAGAAGAGATTACAGTCTGAGGCTTTGCATGATGAATGTTTCTCTGATTGATGAGTGGTATCTCAGATGAGGTTCCTGGACAATCCTCCTCTCTGTAGACTCTTAAACATCCCACTGTCTTATAGCTTCAATAGCTGCAGGCAAGTGCTGGTCTGGTTCTTTCTCTACAAAAAAATATATTCTATCTCTCTGAAAGCCTAAAAAAAGTTCTGCTTCTCTTTGTCCTTCACAAATTTCACCAGAAGATAAGATTATACATATATACCTATGTGTACATACACAGCCCCAGCATGTGTGTATGTTGTGTTACATGCAATGTTTTATAGATGTGTTATATGTGTAACATACATGTGTATGTGTTACATATAACATATATGTGTGTTGTGTGTATGTTATATATATCTGCACACCTATGTATTTATAAGTCCAGTGTACACACACCCATGTGTATTCATAAGTGTATTTATGTATATAAGGTGTCCCCAAAATATGTAGACACACACTTTGAATAATTATAAAAGCAATGTTTATTAAAACTCATTTAATTTTCAAAATTGAGTTATCAGTTGTTAAAGTCTAAATACATTTTTGGGGACAGCCTGTATGTGTAAAAATATGTGTAGATATATGTATGCTATGTACACATACTTTTATATCTTTATGAAACCAGCCTGAAACTTGATTATATTTTTCAAACAGAAATTTCAAGTGTTTCTTTAAGAAACTTCTTTTTTCTTTTATTTAAATTAGCATTGCTCCTCCATCTATCCTTTTTTCTTCCTTTTTTTATTTTCAAAGTGTTTTGGAACTGCCTTCTATGTCTCTTATATTTTCTTTTAATATTTTCATTATTTTGAATTTTTACTCTGTGTTGTGAGATAATTATTACACTTGATTTTCTAGGAATCTAATTTGGTCTTTAGAAGAGACTATACCCTTTCAACATATCTGCTGAGCTTTTTAATTTGCAAAACTTTTTTATTTTTCTTAATTCTAGAATTTGGGTATTCTAATTGCATCTCCTTAAACAATTGTCTTTGGTTGCTGGCATGCTCCAGAAAAGGAGGTTGGAGGCAAAGGTGGATAAAATGAGTAATTGGGCAGATATCTCCATAGAGTCCCCCCTGAAGATTAAGGAGAACAGGAAAGATGCCAGGTGTCCAGAGAAAAATGAATGTCCTGGTTTTCAAAAGGAATGAGGATGAGTGATGAGGAGAGAAAACAGACTCCAGAAACTGGTGAGATTGTTATCAAGCCTTAATTAAATTCTAATGAGTATATTACATAACGTGTGGCTGCTTCCAAAGAAGAAGAAGTGATTACTAAGAATTAATATTCGTTTACCTGGTTGATTCATGGAAGTACCATGAACATGAAATAACAAACTCAGCAAAAGATTTTTATGGTTTCAAGATATCCTTCTAGAGAACATGGAGAAATGACCAAGAGTGGTATGGCTTAACAGCTGGTTGAAGAAAAAAAAGTATTCCAAAAGTGTTGATTAATGACTTCCAGGTCATGACATATATCTACGTCAGGTACAATAGGAGAAATCTGGCTTAACAGAAGCTCATATAAATAAGACCAGGGACTTTTGCTAGCTACAAGGTCAAAATAATGTATGAATGATATGCTTGCCAAAAAAAACATAGGAAATCTTAGGCTGCATTATAAAGACATAGGAGGTGGACAAGGTGAGCAGGGGTGAGAGGAGTGTTGGCAAGCCCATTCCATGACTTTGTGCTAATAAAAAAAATAAATAAAAGGAGGTCCTTCCTTTCTCAGTGAAGACATAGGCCTGAGCCAGGGGAAGGGCCTTGGTGGGTGACGTGTAGGCTAGAATTTAGCCCCCCCCCCCAATGCCACCTCTGTCAGGCACCATTAAACAATGCACAATCTGCATAACTGTATGGCAGCCTTGGTGCTAACCTGCTGTACTATGCATTTTGCTCTGAACTGTGTATTCCTTTTTAAGAGATACTTTCAAAGTAGGGTACCTTCAAAGATGACAAGAATAGCAATTAGTCTGGAAGAAAATCATATGAGAAAGGATTTTAAAACCTGGTATAGCCAGAGCTTGATAAGCGAGAACTCAGGAGACCATGATACGAGGCTTCAACTATTTGAAAGGAGGCGGATTAGATTTACTCAGAGTAGATCCAGAGGTCAAGGGAGCACTAGCGAGTGGACTCACAATGCCCTGTAGATGGCTTGAGCAGTATGTCAAATCCAGTCATAGTTATAACAAGACATATTTTTCATTTCAGTTAAAGGGACGTTTTCCCATAAACATGGCAATTCAAGAATGGAATAGCACATTTTGAAAATAAATTCCTCATAAGTGGAAAGTTCAACCAGTCAATAATTTTATAGAAGAGCCTCCTTTAAGCAAAGATTGAACTAGCAAAACTCTTTCAAACTTTCACAAAATTTCATAGCACATAGTACACACACATAAGGGGTTGTAAGAGATACAATATAAATAAACAATTCCTTCCTTGAAGTAGTTCAGTCTAGTAATGAAGACCAATATGTACACAAACATGATGCTCAGCTATAAGCAATTATTTCCTGAATGCAACCAGTGCACATAATAAACCTGTACAGAAGAAACCACATATCTTACTTTTATTTTCACCTGCAAGAACTGCAACCTGAACCATCCTATAATTTTCCAGGCATGTTTATTCTCTTGTCTTTAAATATTTAGCCCCGGTAGGAATACTAAGAACACATTTATTCACAACTTCCAGTTAAACTTCCTTTAATTCTTAGAGATCAGAAAACAGACCTGAACACAGTGCCCTCTGCACAACTCTCACTCGTGTTTGAATCTTATTGCAATCAGAATCATGGTCCATGCTTCCTAGTGAGTCCATACATCAGGTTTGCCTGGGAGGGTCCTGGCTTGTGCCTGTTGTCCCAACATCATACTAATACCACTCCCTTCCCTCTCAAAAGTGTCCAATTTGGACTATAAATTATCTGGTCATCCTGATGCTATCCAACTTCTAAATGCCCTATTCTCCACTTGGTGGAATAGAAAGAAAGAAGCATAAAGACCTCTAACTGAGTAGTTTTAAATTGAACCAGACACTTGATAAGTGACCGCTAACACTACTTAAATACCTTTACTGCAAAGCAGATTAAAATAGTTATCTGAACAGCCCTAGCTGGTTTAGCTCAGTGGATTGAGTGTTGGCCCTCAGACTGAAGGACCCCAGGTTCGATTCTGGTCAAGGGCACATTCCTTGGTTGCAGGCTCTGGCCCTAGTAGGGGAGGCAACCAATCCATGTGTCTCTCCCCCTCCCTTCCACTCTCTCTAAAAATCAATGGAAAAATATCCTCAGGTAAGAATTAATAACAACAACAAAAAAGTTACCTAAACAAACTACGAAGATCTATGGAAGTGTGGAGGAAGAGAACAACCACCAGTTAAGAGAAAGCCTCTTTGAGAAATAGGAAATTTCCTTAAAGCTGAACCATAGGTGAAAATTTCAGTGACTAAAAGGGGCATTTCAACTAGAATATGGAAATACTTTTCCACGTATGTTTATTCATCCATTCATTTATTCATCTAACAAATAAGAATATAAGTAAAACTGGATCAAGGAATGCTATGTTATGTTGGCAATAAAATAGGGAAATGGAAATGCGGGGTTAGCCAGACATTCCTACATCAACATTCCTTTTTGGTTGTTGTTAGCAACAGAAATGGAAATGGGAGGAAAATAAGAGTAAATGGGGTTTCCAAGGTATTTTACATATTATTGTGAGCAAATGTGATTCAGTATAACCATCTTAAATGGTAATGGCTTGTGCCTCTGTGGTTTTCTTCATTCAAGTCGGTTTTTTTCTCCTTCTCCTGCCTGGGGATTTATGATATAACAGACTGTAATAGGCAAGATAAAACCATTCATCATGCAGGCTTAATGTGGGAAAGTAAATTTAACTTGGTGAGCTTGATATATAAATATTGGCCTTTTTGGGAACACACAGAGCATATTTACTTGAGTGTAAAATCCAGGCTATATACCATGTCCAACAAATGTCTCGGGTCTGCGGTTCAGGAGAAGGGTCTTCCGGTGCTTTAGGTGATGCAGACAGCTAAGAAACTGCTGGGAGTGGGTGAAAGAAGCTGTGTTCTGCGGCTTCCCAGCTCCTGCTCTTCTGACTGCATTTTAATATCAGCACATTTTATCTCTATAGTTATACTTAAAGGTCAATGGCAATTAATCTAGCCACCTGGAAATGTAAAGGTGGGTCTACTCTCAGTAGATTTATCCACAAAGATGGTTGGAATGTCCCTAAAAATGACAAGGCAAGTGAAAATGGCAGTGGAGGAGATTTAATGCCTTGTCTAGACATTGTTCATAAGCTACCATCCATAGTGTGTGCCAAAAAGGCTTTGGGTGGTAAATGAGGGGATTGCCACCAGAGGGGGCTAACTGAGGTTGTGTATCAATCAGTCAACACAGAGAAATAGTGTCAGGCTGATCAGTCAAATGACTTCACTTTTATTCTTTTTTAGCCATTGATCCTAATATTCTTTAGATAAGGCTGAGGGTTAGACTGAGAAATTTGGAAATGTAGCTACACATCTCAATTTATGCTTAAAGTTCTCAGTGGATATGTTCCATCAACATAATTTTAAATATCTTGGGGTTGTAGATATCATTTTTTAATACTTAACACGTGTATGTGTGTGTGTGTGTGTGTGTACATGTGTGTGTGTGTGTGTGTGTACATGAATAACACAGCTCTAATCAGAGCTGGTGGTTTAAGTCAAGCCATAATCAAAATTAAAAGGTTTTCCCAAAGCCAAAACAGAAGCCATTTCAATGCCAGCCTCAGCCAGGATCCCTTCAGTTAAATACAAATAACATTCAGAAGTCAAGTTATCAAGGAATGCTCTATACCATATCTCTTCTTTGAACATCTTTAAAATAGGCATGCTATCTATCCAGTTACTAGAGATAATTCAGTTCAGTTCAACAGACTATGTTGAGTGCCTACAACAGGATTGCCTCTATGTGCTGGAGATTCAAAGTTAAGTAAACAAAGACCCCTGCTCTTAATAAGCGTATAATCTTCTGGTTTAGGATACGAGACTAATATAAAGGCAAAGAGATGGACTTATATTAAATTTTCAATTTGTCCAACTGCTACACCTATATACAAATCTATATACTGGACGGGGAAAAGATATACAAAATTATAGTAGTAAAGCTGCTCTTAGGAGGGCGTCGGAATCAAGAATCTGGATTGTGGGGAGGATATGCAAAGAGAAACAACAAGACAAGACAGTACTTCAGGAGAAGTGGAACACATTTTTCAGTTCAGTTGATGATCAGTCAAGGTGGTCTCCAAGCTGGTCAGGGAAGGCTTCAGAGAAAGAATATATTGGATACAGTAAGAGAGAAGGCATCCTAAGAGGTTAGAGTGAATGGGAAAATCTCAGCAAAGAAATTCATGGAATTTTTTAGAGACTGAAGTGGGGCAGAAAAAGCAATGAGACCAATTCTATAGTTCAGTTAACAGACAAAGGGCTTCAAGGATAAGGCCAGAAACATACAGATGTTGGCCTTACAAGTAAACCACTGAGAGGATGGGAAAACTATTCAAGGATCAGTGTATTTGTAGCTTTTCAATGGAAATTTCCAATTCACAAAGTCAGGCCATTCACAGTTGACATGGTTAACCTCATTCTCGTTGGGTGATGATGCTAAGCAGAAGGCAATTACTCTGTGAAATGTATCTAAACTAAAAGTGCTATCTATACATGCCAAGGGGTGAAGCTACAGTTACTGAGGGGATCTGATCATAAATTTCTTGATTCTGTGTTAGAAAATAAAATCCTGTCTTGAAAAGAGAATTTGAGCATGCAATTAACTCACTGTACACTGACTTGTCACCCCAAGTAGATTAGTTTTTTTCCATCAATTTTAAGTACATTAGAGCTTTCCAGCAGCAGAATATATCCTGTGTTACAAAGGGCATCATTAGTCATGTGTATAAAGCCATAAAATGTCAAAAATGATTCTAATATTCTCTTAAACGGGTTAGAAGTCTGGGAAGCCCCGTAAGCGTAACTTTGTTTATTGATAACAGTAAAG
>NW_006283656.1:188254-198758 GCF_000327345.1 Myotis davidii
TGTGCACTTCCTCCAGGGTTTGAGGGTATCACTCCAGGTGACAATTATGACAGCATACACACTAAGGTTTGGATATTGGCTGACAACTGACTCCAAAATAAGATTAGGGGAAAGGGTTAGGAAAGGCACATGATTAGGGAAAACTCTCTGGCTTAAAATACATTGATCTTATCATTGTTCCTATACAGATAATGATTCACTAAATAAAGATGTGTTCAACTTACATTTAGAAACGGAAATCTCCATTATATCTCTTATTTAGGAATCTCCTAAAAGCCCGAGAAAGTGTTATTCAGCCCCAACTGTTCACTTTATTATTATTTTTATTTTTCTGTAATCCTCACCTGAGAATATGTGCACTAATTTTAGAGAAAGGGAGAGTGAGAGAGAGAGTAACAGAGAGAGATAGAGAAATATCCATGTGAGAGAGAAACAGCAATTGGACACCTCCCATATATGCCCTGACCTGGGATCAAACCCTTGACCTACGTATATGCTCTGACCGGGAATTGAGCCCACAACTATTTGGAGTACGGGATGATGCTCCAGGCCCAAATATTCACTCTTCTAAAATATCCTCATATAAATAAAGGTAATAGCTTCATTTTCTTTACAATAACGGAATTAACTATTTGCAGGCATAACAGCAGGTCAAAAACCAATCATCATCTGCCAGATAAAAACAATTCAATAAACGCTTTTGGCATTTTTTTCTTAATGTGACGAATGTACCACAACACTGCTATAATCATTGACCTTGCTCAGAATCTAACGTACAAACCTGCCCTGACACTGCAGGCGAATGAGATGCAGCTATTGCAAATTCAAGGTGCTAGGAGGGCTAGGGGAGCCTGGGAGCCTTTACAGTGGGTCTTTCTGTCTGGTGGCAGCTGCTTATCAGAAAAGACCTTATAAAATCAGTGTACATGCCAGCTGCTTTTCTGTTCCTTCTAATATTGTCACTTCCTTAAAGGGCAAAGTGTCCCACACTATCTGTGTGCCAAACAGTTTACCAAAACAGCTACTGCTTGCCAAGAGAAACAAAAAAAAAATTGTTTCCTAAAGTAAACATTTAAAAAAAACAGTTTTCTATTGAAATAATATTGGCAAAGATGAAAATAATAGCCAGCCTGGTGTGGCTCAGTGGTTGAGTGTGGACCCATGAACCAGGAGGTCGCAATTGGATTCCCTGTCAAGGCACATGCCCGGGTTGCTGGCTCGATCCCCAGCAAGGGGCATGCAGGAAGCATCTGATGGATGATTCTCTCTCATCACTGATGTTTCTATCTCTCTCTCCCTCTCCTTTCCTGTCTAAAATCAATCCTACCTAATAAAGAGGGAATATGCTAATTGACACGTGTTGTCAGAGGTCACATGCGAACTCATTTTTTTGGTTGATTTTTCTTTGTTAAATGGCATTTAAATATATAAAATAAATATCAAAAATATAAGCCTTTGTTTTACTATGGTTGCAAATATCAAAAATTTCTATATGTGACACGGCACCAGAGTTAAGTTAGGGTTTTACAAAATGCTGACACACCGAGCTCAAAAGATTCGCCATCATTGTATTAAACCATCTTCGCATCATCAGAGTTAACAAAGCAAGTCACCAAGTTACTCAATCAACGCCAACACTAAGCTCATCACCTTTCCAAATTGAGATCATTCATGTAACATGTGACTTATGAGGACATCACGTGTAGAAATTTCTTCAGGATCTTAGTACATTTTCTATTTTATCCTGGACACCATTATAGGAACTGGGAGGTCCAATGAGTCCTAAGGAATTCAGGGACTCCTATTCCAAACAATGCTTGCACTAGATTAACAAGATTGTGAAAACACAAGTGTTAATGGCAAATCATCAAATCATACTACTGGTAAGTACAGATTACTAAGCAAGTACAAGAAGTTTTGTGGGTGTTTTTTTTCCAGTTAATTGGAAGCATAAAACAGAAGTGTCATTTTGCTTTTCATCACCAATCCTTCCCTACTAGAGAGCTAGTATAAGTCAGAAAACCTTAATTTGTTAGGTCTGAGGATCATCCCTGAGAAGGCCCCTCCCACCCCTAAAATCTACAAAGGACAATCTGAAAATCACTTAATATAGTGCATCCACTTTGCTTAATAGAAAAGGACTCTGATTCTATTTCTTGCTCAATGACAGGCTCATGTAGAGGCAAGAGCTTGTGTGTTTCTCTCTGTGGTGTTTCTCTCTCTCTCCCTTTCTCTCTCCCACTCCCTTTCTTTCTCCCCCATTGTTCCTCCCTCTCTCCTTCCCTCCCTCCCTTTTCTTTTCTTTTACCTCCTCCTCTCCCTCTGCATTTGATGGGGAGCACCATTGGCCATGAGTCATTTCTTCCTGGCTTTGTGTTCATGGTTCCTTTATTGGTCTGTTTCTTACACTGACTCTCAAGACCACATTCTCCATTTGAAAATGAGTTTGTGTATTTGGCCCCTTCAGCTTCCACCCTTTTCTAATTTTTACACAACTTTGAGAGATCTTTCTACTCTGACTTACTTCACTTACTAAATAATAAGAACAATTATTTCTCACCTTCACTTCTTCTAATGATTAATGACCGATTTTCTAGGACAATATTGTCTAAATGACTATCAATCCAGGACAGGAAAAATTGTTTCGATAATGTTTTTGTTTATATCTCCTCAGTCACTTTTAAATATTTATCTTGTAGCTATAAAAAACACAAAGTGTCAATACTTCAATTGATGCCATTTACATTTCTAAGTACTTCTAATCTCAATGTGTTTGGCTGGTTTTAGAATCAATGGGTGACCTATGACCTGTCTACTCAGCCATCTCATGGGCTCACTCATCATTAATTCAGAAATTGACAAAGATTTTCTGATTAAGATTTGATGAGACTGACCTTCGGGTGTAGATACAGATCCCACAATATCAGCCAGGGATGCGCCTACATTACTACACTATAATGAAACATTATCTCCCTATTAGAATGATCATAATTGTAATCATTAACATAGAGATCTGCTAGTCACATGGCTTAGCTATGCATATCTGCCAGAATTCATATTAGCCTACATGCTCTTCCTCCTCTTTCAAGACATATGTGTTTGCTGCTGACATTGTATTTCCTACTTTGAACAATTTATGTTCTGTGGCAAGAGGACTAGACCAAATCAGTAGGTGGCAGCTTGGCTGACAATCCTGTACTTAAGAAACTGAGAGTGCTGGGGACCCCACCAAGGATTACAAAATAGCAATGCCTACTAAAAAATAATACATTTCATAATCATCAGCTTTGTGAACAAAGTAACAACACAAACTCTTATGTATTTTCAAATTCAATAAACACTTTAAAATATAACTGCCATTAATAGCAGTGGCAACTACTATAAAAATAAAAGCACTAAGTCAAGAAGAGAATCATCATTGTAAAGAACTGTCTGTAGCCCAACCGGTGTGGCTCCATGACTGAGCATGGACCCAGGAACCAAGAGGTCTCGGTTCAGTACCCAATCAGGGTACATTCAGATCAATGCAGGCTTGGTCCCCAGTGTGGGGTGTGCAGGAGGCAGCCAATCAATGATGTTTCTGTCTTATCAATGTTTCTATCTCTCTACCCTTACCCTTCCTCTCTCTAAAAATCAATAAAAACATGTTGGTTTTTTTTTTTCAAAAAGAACTGTCTGGTGAGCCATTTACTGTTAAGTTTTTGATGTATCCATTTAAATAGCTTCACAGTTTGTGGGTGTTTCTCTTTCATACCCTAATTAATAAATTATGGCTAGAACCTAGGCACGATACACATATAACAGAGAAATGATACTACATTAGTCCCAGGTGAATAAGTTTGCAGTCATCACATTAACAAGAACTCACTAAGAGTACATTCAACAAATGTTATTTATCATTCACAAATACTTATTGAGCACCTATCATGTACCTGTCACTTAAAGTGCTGAGGACAACACAGTGAACAGAACAGCAAAATTCTCTGCCATCATAAGCTTAAAAATAAGAATATTTTAAAAAGTTACCCCGCCTTTAGGAAAAGACTTATTGCTCTAAAACCAGTTATAAGTAACTGCCAGAACTGGTTTTAAGTCCATTTCATCAATAAGTGACAACGAACCTCAGTGAGTGCTCTTCAGAAAGTCAGTTAAACAGTGTGTTTTCCTGTTTTTCTCTGTCTCCCTGCCCCACTCTGAAGGTCAGGTTCAGGAGCGCAAAGCCTGGCTCTGCCTTACTCACCCTATCTCTTCAGCACCTACTTCAGTTTCTGGCACATAGTTAGGACTTGGGAAATGTTGTTGATTGAAAGTGAGGAAAGAAATCTGATCAAACTTAGTCAAACTTATATGTGAATTAATGTTAACTCCTTAAGTTCCATGCCTATTGCACTTTAAAAGAACCAAACTTGCCCTAGCTAGTTTGGCTCAGTGGATAGAACATCAGGTTTGAGGAGTGACGGGTCCTGGGTTAGATTCCAGTCAAGGGCATGTACCTCGGTTGCAGACTTCTCCCCAGCCCTGGTGGGGCCAGAGCAGGAGGCAACCAATTGATGTGTCTCTCCCAAATTGATGTTTCTCTCTGTTTCTCCCCATCCTTTCCACTCTCTCTAAACATCAGTAAAAATATTATCCTTGGTTGAGGATTGACCAATAAATAGATGATAGATAGATAATCAATTTTTGAAAAGTGATTGCCTAATTTACCCTGGTCCATGTATGTACAACAACAACGACATTATGAAACTACTCTCTCACCCATTCATCCAACTTCTATTACCTGAAGCGGCGGTCCCCGACCGGTGGGGAGGTCCACAGACCACTGGTGGTCCGTGAAGTACGAAAGGCTGGCGACCGCTGACCTCAAGTGTAACTGTTATTTCACTGAGGAATCACAAAGAGAATACATTTTTATATGATGTTGCTTCAGCAGTGTGAGGCGTGCACCCTAATTCAGCTTTTTATTTTAGAGGAAAAAGGAGATGGGGAGGCAAACAACATTTATTGGAATGTCTTTTGAGGCCAAATACTCTGCTGCATATCCTAATCACATCATAAAATTTATCCTCAAACCTATTTATTTGGTAACTCACTAATTCATTCAATCCTTCATTCAATACATCTTTGTGATGTGCCAGGAATTATGCTCAGTCATGGAGATAAAGCAGTGAACACAACAGAGGTAGGAGGAAATGTATCTCTTAGAAGATGCATGTGGAGACAGTATCACTATCCCCTTTTCAGATAAGAAAACAAGGCTCCGAGAGCTTCAGCAACTTGTTTAAGTCATATAGCTTTTAAGTCACCATACATTTCAGAGCCAGAATTCAGACCATCCAGGCCTTTCTGACTATAAAACTCAACCCCTTTGCAAGGCTGCAGTGGCTCAGTGATTGAGCATCAACTTATGAACCAGGAGGTCATGGTTTGATTCCTAGTCAGGGCACATGCCTGGGTTGTGTGCTCGATTCCCAGTGTGGGGTGTGCAGGAGGCAGCCAATCAATGAATCTCTCTCATCATTGATGTTTCTATCTCTCTCCCTCTCCCTTCCTCTCTGAAATCAATAGAAATATATTTTTACAAAAACTCAACCCCTTTTTGCTACCAAACTCCCTCTCATTTAGCCATTTTTATTCAAAATGGTCCCCAGACTAGTAGCACAAGCAGCACTGAGAAGCTTATAAGAAATGTAGAAACTCAGGCCTTTATTCCTGCCAAACCTATTAAACCAGAATATGCATTTTTTTAAAATAATTCTCAAGCGATTTATTTGCGCATTAAAATCTACACAGGTCTAGGCTGAGAAGCTCTTCAGTGAAGTAGGGGAAGAGAAACAAATAAATTAAAGCATTTTGTTCAAACAATACCCAAAGGATTGTAATTACACCACAGTGGTCTGCATTTTGAGATAAAAGATGTGGGCTGAGCCTTCAAGTTCATAAACTAACCTGATAAATAGTTTATGCACTTACACTCAAAAAGAAAAGGACAAGAAACACAATCAAAATTGCACTGAGGCCCTTAGAACACATAACAACACCTGGAAAGCACTGATTTTAATACAGCCGTTTGCTGAGTCTCTAGGATACGCCAGACCTATACCACCTCTGTTCTTGGTCAGGTAAATCCTCTTAATTAGAATGACCTCAGATTCCCTCAAAGCTGCCAAGCTACAATTTCTTCAAAACACATTAAATACTACTTCCACAGGCATTCACTCATCAAATTTTTTAAAGCCTCTTACCGTTGAAGAAAGGTCACTTGTAGGAAACATGGGCTTTTGAAAGGTGTCAGTCATTTGCAAAACATCTCCGCAGGAATTTTCTTCCTATTCCCCCTAGCCAGTGACCTCTGTCCATCTTACTCAGAGGGAGCTGACCCACCAGACCAGTCGTTCTCAACCTTCTGGCCCTTTAAATACAGTTCCTCATGTTGTGACCCAACCATAAAATTATTTTCATTGCTACTTCATAACTGTAATGTTGCTACTGTCATGAATTGTAATGTAAATATCTGATATGCAGGATGGTCTTAGGCGACCCCTGTGAAAGGGTTGTTCGACCGCCAAAGGGGTCGCGACCCACAGGTTGAGAATCGCTGCACTAGACACTCGTTAATGCCCTGCTTTCTCTGTTAGTCCTAGGTTCTCAGCTCTAACCATAACAGATGCCTTCTGGATGCTGAGTGACAGGGCTGGATCTCTGTGTGGTCTTTCCTGTCATTCTGTAATGTTCTAGTACTTTTCTGTCGTCACTTATAACTTCATACCTACAGACAGCTAACCAAACAACCAACCAACCAACCTACCAACAAGAAAACCCTTTTGAATGCTTTCTGAACCTTGGTCCTAAGACTTGGCTTCTTCCACCTTCAATGTCAGAAGTCATCAATAAACTCTAAATTTTCAAATCAAATAACTACATTTGGCGGATTACACTAAAGCTTTATTCTTCCCACAAAATTCCTTCCACAGAACCTCCAGGGATTTTTTCCAGAATGTGAGTATAAGTCGCTCTTGGGAAAACCAGAAAACAAAGACTGAAAAATGCTTCACTATTAAGTTCAAAAGTTACACTTAAAAATGCACAAATAAGCAGGAAAAGAGGTGTGTACCAGAGAGACGTGTAAGACCCAGAAACTAGTATCATCCTTAGAGCAAGTACCATCCTAGGTGAGAAGTAGGGGCTGAGAGAGCATTTCATCATCCAGACATGTTTTCGCTGACACAAATGAGGACCATGGACTCACACTGGGCAACACGGTGTCGGTGGATGTCCACTCAAAGGATGACACTTGTACGTTCCCTGTGACTTTGCCCCTGACTCCATCTGCCCACTCCATACAGACAATGACTTGTTTAATGATAAGGACACTCATCAAGACCTGGAGATAGAGGAGTCCTTGAATGCCTGGAGGAGGAGATGGTAGCATGACCAGAAAATTCCCACACCTGGCAAAGTAGTCCTAGGAGGAAAGAGTTCAAGATCCCCCTTTAAACAGGACATGGTAGAATTCCACAACCAGTTTTATTTTCTCAGACTGATTACTCTTAAACATGTTTACTGGCCACTAACCCTCTCTAATGCATTCCAGTTTCCTTATCTGTCTTTATGAGCCAAATGATCACTCCTCTCCCACTGACAGTTCCTCTAAAGCACTGGCTGCTTTTGTTTCCTCTTATCCTATGAAACTCTGCCCAGAGCTTCAATCCAAGGTCTTCTGCTGCCTGCCTACCCCCTACAAGGCCCTTTCTTCTTGAACCTTCCCTTTGCCAATGGAGCACTGTTTCTCTGAATTCTTCATTCTTTCGTTTTCCATTCCAATGTTCCTCCTATTTCTAAAGTGATGCTTGATTGATTTAAAGGTGAAATTTGAACAATTTCGGCTACAGATCAAAAAGACCAAGCAAGTAGATGGATAAACAAACATGAATCCTACACTGAATAAGCTCACACTTTGGGAACAGATCTCAATTGTACCAACCACATGTAATATTGAACCAGACTAAGCCTTCAGTGGTTAAGATAGATTGGAAAATTGTAGTAATTAACTGGGTAATTTAGTAAAATAAATAACTATATTCTAACAAGTGAAGTGGGGGTGGCGGTATTTTTTTTTAACTAAAGGCATCCAGGTTTGCCAGTCTACATTGATCAAATTGACAAGAAAATTGCTCAATTCTGTAGTTCATATTTCCTGGTAAACACAGTAAAAGACATCCAGATGACTGAATAATTTCATAAAGTAACTGAAGTATACACATTATACTCCGGCCTTAATACAATTTACATCTGTGCAAATGCCTGGCATGTGGTATCATGTAGAGATGAATCTGTATTTGCATAATGACCTCTGCTAACAGTGGCCCTGTAGGTAGCCTTTGAAGAGTGAAAAGATAAATGCTATGTCTCTCTCTCAGCAGCTGAAAGCTGGGTTAGACTCTCCTTGGGGAACTTTCTGGGTACCGTATACAATACAAATTTGTTATAGGCAGCCTCATATCTCATTAAGGCAATATCCCTAAATTTTCTCAAATCAAAACACATATTTGGTGACTATGGCATTAGAAAACATTTTCTGTAAAGGGCTGGAGAGTAAATACCTTTGGCTTTGCGGCCTCAAGGTCTCCATTGCAACTGCTCAGTTCTGTCTTTGTAGCATGGAAGCAGCCACAGACAATACATAAATGAATGGGCATGGCTGTGTTCCAATAAAACATTATTTGCAATAACCAGTGAAAAGCCAGATTTGACCTGATGGCCATAGTTTACCCTCTTCTGGTTCAGACTCTGGGGTATAAAGTTGAGTTGAAGAGACAGTCAATTAATCACCCATCATCTTAATCACCATATTCTTCTTCTTCTTCATCATCATCATCATCATCATCATCATAGTCATCATTCCAATTTTACAGGTGAGGAAAGGCTAAAATATAAATTTACACAATATTTACAGTGTTTGGGCTGGGACATCAATGATCTGTTCTCAGGTCCAGTTTGCTTTCCAGCAGAGAACATTGCACACATATAACACAACAATAAAATATTCTAGTAGTAGTCCAATAGTAGAGTAGGAAAAAAATGGTTAAAAAAAACGTTTAAAGATGTAAAAGTAAAGGAGTACAAATTAAATGTACACATTAGTAATGGCTTGTTGGAAAGAAAGAAATATAACTGTCAACAGATACCATTGTAATTAGCTAATTATTAAAAATAGAAAAGGAGCAAAGGGAAGGCCAGACATTACAGGGATGTTCCCTACAAAACACTGGGGGTTGGGGGGGACTGGACAAAGGGAAGACAGACACATGCCCTGGGAAGTTGGGGTGACATAGGGAAGATGCTTATCAGTCACACCTGGGAACAGAGGCCAGAACGGGCGTGGTCACCGCAAGCCTGCAAAGATTTGGGATATGTAATTCCCTAAACAAAGGAACTCACATTCTTGGTTCCTCTTGGCATGCTGTGCTTGACTCCTGGCTGGGGGGCTCTTTTGCTCCTGTTTCCTTGCATTCCCCCACATGCAATGGACTAATGGACTGCACCCAGCCTAATGCGGAAATTGAACCAGCTCCAACAAAGAAAGGAAACTCTGGAGACTAACAGGCTTTGCTTCCGGCCTTACTGAAACCCCAGCTACACTTCTTCTGGGGCTGGACTAAGGGAAATGGGACGTTAGAGATGCAGGGATTTAATGCAAATCGAAATCACTCTTTGCCTTGTGCAAGACTCAGAAAATTATTTTTCTTGGGATATCATAAGAAGTCCACCGCCAACAGCACCCAGTGGGCAAGAGGACCGCCCATTTTGTCCCACCTGTCTACTGTGAACCACATTCACTTATCTCTAATCAGAGCTCTTGTTACCTGTAATACATCACATTGAGTTTTAGCTCATAATGAAAAGTGTCAGGGTAATAGACACAGGGCATTAATGACACAAAGGGTGAGCTTCCTTTTGAAACATCTATTTCCCAGGTTTCAAAGTGGATTCATATGTGAGCATAACTGAGCCCAACACGGGTAAAGATAATTCAGAGCAACTCACAGAAAGCAGGTAAAAATATTTAGAATCATTTAGACATTGTTGTCTGAGAATATATTTTTGGGTCCATTCATTGTTAAATAAGTTAATAAATTCAAGAGAAAAGTTTCACTCCATCAGTTTTCATATACATCTATTTCCCATAAAATAAATATAATTTGTATCTTAAGATGTGTGCTAAAACAGAAACATGTTTTTGTTGTTGTTGTTGCTCCAATGCATTTAACTCAAACGCTTTCAAAGTTGTTCATTATTATTGCTAATTTTTCTAGCAGCACTTGGATTTAGCAAAATACTTTAAAGTGTTCTGATCAAATGAGTGAATTGGTAAAAAGCAAGCATACTGCTTGAACTTTTAAGCCACACTAAATGCATTAATATTCAAATACAGATAGTATTTTAAAACAGCAATTGTTTTTGTCATTCCTGTTTTCTTCATTATTGTTTTTGTCATTCCTGCCTT
>NW_006283656.1:198769-218251 GCF_000327345.1 Myotis davidii
ATTCCTGCTCCTGGGTGCCATTGGGGAGATACTACTGAGTTACCATCACCTGTCGTTCCGTCCCAGGAGTCTCCACTTTGTAACCTCATTGTGGCCAGTGGAACTATGTGACCAGCACCAGACAAAGAAATGTGAGAAGATGTGTCACTTCTGGGCTGAGGCAGTAAAAGGCCCCTGTGTGGCTCTCCCAACTCTCGTACCCAGATCTGGCAAGTGTGGAGGAGTCTGTGTTGAGATGATAGAGCCACATTACTGTAGAAGACAGCTTCCCTGGAGAGTCTCTGGGAAACTCCCCCCTCCCGTCTCCCCCCACAACCCCCCGACCACGCACAGGGCCAGGCTCCTAGGCATTCGATCTATGCAATCAATCTATGCAAACAGGATTCCACCTCATTGTTTTACTGTTCTGCCACCACAATTTTGAAATTTTGAATAATTTTTGTTTTCATTTTGCACCAGGCTTCACAAATCTATATCCCATCCCACCCACAGAGCCTACTTTGCATGTGTTTCCGTGTGTGTGATTGTATGTCTGTGAAGCCACTGAGGTTTTGAAGCTATTTATTTCGGCATTGTATACCTAGCATACCCTCATTAACAAAACCATGAAATCCTTGAGCTTATTAAGTATATCTCTACTCCACTGTTTCACTGAATGACCCTCTGCCCTCTGAGATAGGTACCTCCATTGGATGTTCCCACAGTATGGTACTATTATGCACTCCAGCCCAACATTTACATAATTCATTGTGGTTATCTACTAACCTGCCCATCTCTCTGTGGTGGCTACTATTTATTTCCTCCATCCAATATTCCAACCATTCTAGTGTAACTTCCTATGTGTCAGAGTCAGGAACGCTAACGTCCCAGACTATACGTCCCAGACTTCCTTGCAGTTGAGATAAGTGATGTGAACTAGGTCTTGCCAAGCTGATGTACCTTTGAGAGGTTTGGAATGAACAAGAAGGCACCATGGGGCCTGGCTGGTGTTGATCAGTGGTTGAGCATCAACCTATGAACCAGGAGGTCACGGTTTTATTCCCAGTCAGGGCACATGCCTAGGAATGGGCTTGGTCCACGGTAGCAGGTATGCAAGAGGCAGCTGATCAATGTTTCTATCTCTCTCTCCCTCTCCCTTCCACTCTAAAATCAATAAAAATATATTTTGTTAAAAAAGAAGGCACCCTGAGGTCAATGATGCTCTTGGGGAGATTGGCTCTTCTTTTTTTTTTTTTTTAAATATATTTTATTGATTTTCCACAGAGAGAAAGGGAGAGAGATAGAGAGTTAGAAACATGGAGGAGAGAGAAACATCGATCAGCTGCCTCCTGCACATCTCCTACCGGGGATGTGCCCGCAACCCAGGTACATGCCCTTGACCGGAATCGAACCTGGAGCCCTTCAGTCCGCAGGTCGACGCTCTATCCACTGAGCAAACCGGTTTCGGCGAGATTGGCTCTTCTTGAAAGCATGGTGTTAAGGGGAGTTCTTTCTAGGGCCGCGATGGTAGAGGGTCTTGCCCCAAACTGTAAACCAATAGCAGAGGGCTTTCTCTAGGGCAGGGGTCCTCAAACTATGGCCCGCGGGCCACATGCAAATACAAATATTTGTTCCCATTTTGTTTTTTTACTTCAAAATAAGATATGTGCAGTGTGCATAGGAATTTGTTCATAGTTTTTTTTTTAAACTATGGTCCGGCCCTCAAATGGTCTGAGGGACAGTGAACTGGCCCCCTGTTTAAAAAGTTTGAGGACCCCTGCTCTAGGGCAAATCCATGGTTGAGCATATCTCTTGGCAGCTCTCATTCTTGCCTATATGGTACCCAACCCTGGTTCCCAGGGCTTTCCAAAGACTTTGTCAGCTACCTAATGCCCTAGAGCAGCAGTTCTCAATGTGTGGGTCACGACCCCTTTGGGGGTCGAACGACCCTTTCACAGGGGTCGCTTAAGACCATCGGAAAACACATATATAATTACATATTGTTTTGTGATTAATCACTATGCTTTAATTATGTTCAATTTGTAACAATGAAATTGGGGGTCACCACAACATGAGGAATTGTATTAAAGGGTCGCAGCATTAGGAAGGTTGAGAACCACTGCCCTAGAATGTAAGGTGCTTGGGGACAAGGACTGAATTTTACTGATTTTTCAAAGTCACCTTCCTCTCCATCACCTAGTCACCTAGGACTACCTTGGTGTTTTGGTGCATAATGATGAATTAACAGATGTTTTGGGAAGAAAGGCAGGCAGGAAGGAGGAAAGGAAGAGAAGCATCCCTTCCAAATAGTCACAGAATTGGAATACAAACCTGTTAACATATGCCTCTCATAGCTTAAATACATTAAAAATGTAATCTATTGCTCTAATGCATAAAGCCCCCAACAGTCTTGCAGCTACAGAAAAATTAAATATCTGACAAGCCCAGCTGGATCCTTCCATGTGCTATGGTACACAGGCAAACAGGAACATTTGCTGCATTTAAGTTTTAGTAAAGTACCTATTTTAACAAGCTCTTTGCTGCTAACCTTAAAATCCTTAAAAAATAAAAGTCATAACGCTGGCTGTTGTTGCTAAGCAGTTAGAGTGCCAGTCCACGCACGAAGGCCTATCAGGTTCGATTCCTGGTCAAGGGCATGTACCTGTGTTGCAGGTTTGATCCCCAGCCCCTCATTTGGGGTATGTGTGGGAGACAACCAATGGATGTGACTCTCTCACATGATGTTTCTCTCTCTCTCTTCTGTCTCTCTCCCCCTCCCTCCTTTCCACTCTCTCTCTCTCTCTCTCTGAAAAGCAATAGAAAAATATCCTCCGGTGAGGATTAACAGTATAATGATAATAATATAAAGAACCCCAAGCTTTTCCACAACTTGAAGGCTGGGTTTTCATCAGGCACGGATGAATCACATTACCCATGGTGGGGTAAGCTGCAGTTCTAGTAAGGAAAGAAAATTTGTCAAAGTGACTCCAATGTAAGCCTCTTTTCACCCAGGGCTCCTAAGAAGTTCTCTCTCAGTCACCATGACAGCTTCTTAGGTGGTAGCAACACCTTAAACTGCCCCATATTTTTAGAAAATCTGAAGTCAATATGTTTGGCAATAAGTAAAAGAATGGGTGCTGTGCCTGGCTGGCATGGCTCAGTGGTTGTTAACTTATGAACCAGGAGGGCGTGGTTTGATTCCCAGTTAAGACACATGCCTGGGTTGTGGGCTTGGTCCACGGTAGCGGACATGCACGAGGCAGCTGATCGATGATTCTCTCTCATCATTGATGTTTCTATCTCTCCCTCCCTCTCCCTTCTCCTCTGAAGTCCATAAAAATATATTAAAAATAAAATAAAGAATGGATGCTGCTCAGGCAAATGCACTCTACTTCTCCATGCATTCCCTTCAGTGTGGAATGTAGTACTACTTTACACAGTATCAACTTCTTGCTTGTAATTGTACAGCCACTGGAAAGTAGGTCAAGCCACACTGGAGCTTTCCAATTTCCAAAATACTATATGCCATGCATGAAAGTTGAGACTTATCAGGGTTGAAGTACAGGAAAGGAGGGGGGAAACACAAGCAGAGGATAAGAAGAAATGCAATATATTCCCTTCAAAGCCCTTTCATAAATCTTCATCCCCTTTCCAATAAGATCTAGGAAAATCACAGTTTCACTCTGGGACAGGGATGCTCATTACCCAAGTTCAAAACCTATGAAAAATTACAGTGGAAAAATCATTCACAATTGATTTATGGTTAAATTGAAAGAAGTGGAAGTGTTGGACCAATCATCTGCCTTTAAAATATCTTTCAATCCCAAACCCACTCTGAGGCTTGGCTCCAATCTGCTTCTATAATTAGGGGACCAACACACGAGGCGTTAATACCTCCAACAGATCATTAATCATTCCAGCTACCCCGTGATGGAGGTAGAGGAAGGGCTGAACAAATAAAATAGTCATTGATCTCTATTTGGAGACTAGAGCAAGACCGCTCACTCTGCGTGTGTTGTTGGCATCTATCACACGGGATTGCTACACAGACCACCAATAACACTCCAGTTCACTTTAACAGCCTAAAGCAGAGATAGGAACTATGCGTGTTTCCTGGTAGTTAGCAAACTAAGACCCATTTTAGGTGCCTACACTTGGTTAGTACGGCGTCTCTAACAGGTGATCAAACAGCAACTATCACGATCTCCTATTACCTTGATATGGTGAAAAAATTGATGTGTATGCACTAAATGTGTTCACAAGTGTCTACCAGATGCTCTTGAATGCTTCATGAATTGACACCTTTTTTGGGGAGAGCAGTAAAACTTCATTAATATGAACTGTTTAGAGGGTAAGCCTTCTAAATAATAGGGGAGGTAAGTAGTTACAGATTTATTCCTTAAATAAGAGAGGTTGCCTGTCTTTTATGGTCTGATAGAAATACCTTAAAATTAGGAGCAATAGATGTGGACTCAACCCCTGCTCACCTGCTTTAGATGGAAAGATAAAGCCGTAGGCATTCTATTTCCCTCACCTGTTCACTATAGATCACAGTACTTGCCCACCTTCCTTATAGAATGATTCTGAAGATGGTGGGATAGAAAAACTTATCAAGTACCTTTGCAAAGTTGAGATCAGGATGCAAAGATAAACTTCCAGATAAAGTTGGAGTCCTTAAAAAAATCTTTGTTAATAGACAAATGTTAATGACTCCTTATTAGTTTACAAGTGGATGCTTAGATATTACTTGAACATTATCTTAAAGCAGAGTAATGATTTCTGATTTGACATGTTTGACTGATTTATTATGTACTCTGTATAAGTATGAATCCCTATCTCTGGACCACATGTGGAGGGCAGTGCTTCACTTTTACTAAAATAGCTCACAGTCATCCCCATGCCAATTCAGCACCTACATTCTCCTGGAGATAGATCCTGCATGGAGGGACAGGTAGTCCCCCCAAATAGTAACTATATGACCCTTAGAATTCTTCCTCCACTCTCCATGCATCAGTAGCAGAACAGTTTGAGTGAAAGCCTACCTCTGAATCTTTCATTGTCTACCTCATGACCACTATGGGTAGAACAGAGTACTGGCATGGAAACAGAGTCTACCTCAGTTCTGATATCCTAGATATCCAGAGGTTACTGGCCCTATTGCTAATCGGACAACGATCTTCTGGAACTCCTTTAAATATCTTCTAGAGAACAGTGTTGTTCAATAAACTTTCTGTGATAAATGAAATGTTCTTTAATATGCACTATCCAATATGGTAGCCACTAGTCAGGGTGAGGCCTTGGGGATCAACCTAGAGCCAGAGTTTACTGGAGCCAACCTGATAATGAAATCAGCAGCAAAGTCAAAGTCAGGTGTTCCTACACACTCCTTCACTACACTACTTTCTGTGATGAGAATACAGACAATGGTTCTTAGACTAGCCATTTCTCATCTATCATATGGATTGCCAGCATCCACAAGCACTGAAGGAACAACCTAGTTACCTGTGAGAGTCAAGTGACTCAGATTCACGATGAAGAACCCAGGGTGGGTCTGCCAGGCCTAATGTGGTAAAGGTACTGTTTCAGGTTCTCTTTCTGGCCCCGCTGAAGAGCAGCAGGCTAGTAACTGGTAGCCGTGGTCTTTCACTGCTCAGATCCAGAAGATACCAGACCCTCATATCTACTCTACTTTAATACCTAGTGAACAACTGTGTTGCCAATGGCAACATAGTGACTTCATGCTGGAAGTCTTGTTATGTGAACAAAATTAATACTGACTGCATCTCCGCAGAGAGCATGGTGCTCTCCTGGTTTAGACAGAAAACAAGCCATGAAGCTAAACACTCACAGGGCTATGTGCGGGTCACAACAATAGAGACTGAATCAAGCACCTGCTCTTTCTTTTTTTTTCTCCAGAAAGAAAATTAGATTTGGAAGAGAGTAATAAATTAGCCAATGCTTAAAGGAAAATGGTCATTCTAATGTCTCAGTGTAGAGCCAACCTCATTATTTCATAGAATAATAGAAGGCTGTTATTGTTACTTAACCTTTATTATACCCGGTTTTCGCATCTGCAAAATGGCAGTAATAGTACCCACCATGCAAGTTTGTGATGAGCACTAAAGATTAAGCATTAAGTGCCTGGAGGATGCACTCAGGCTACCATTACTTAGCATTTTATACCTACCTGATTCCTACATCACTTCTAGGAATCCTTACCTGGTCTTAAAAGTTGGGAAAGGATCCTTCCAATGAGGACCAAGACCCCTGCATTTTCTGTATTTGAATATCATTTTCTTCTATTAGACCCTGGCTATCCTGTTTACTATTATATCCCAAGTATCAATACCTAGGACACAAAAGGAACTCTCTACATATTTAAAGAATGAATGAATGAGTGCATCTATGAAGGAAGGAATGCTTATGCCTTAGTCATCAATAGAACATATGTGGGGATGATTTGTTCTAACCAATCTATACTCATACCCTGCTCCCTTTCAGAATTAGAATTACCTGGTGGGCAGGTAGGACAATGGACTCCCAAAGCTGTCCAATCATAATCCCTGGAACCTGTGAATGTGTTAGGTTACAAAGCAAAGAGAAATTAAGGTTGTAGATGGAGACAACGGTGCTAATCAGATGACCTTAAAATAAGAGCTTAACCTGGATTATCTGGATGGGCCCAATATAACCAATGGGGTCTTTCAAAGGGGAAAAGGCAGACTGAAGAGTTGAGTCAGAGGGAAATGGACCTGCAAAAGGAGGTCATATTGATCAATGTAAGGACTTGACTTGCTATTGCTGGCTTTGACAAAGGAAGGAAGAAGGCCATGAACCAAGGAATGTTGGCGACCTTGGAGCCCAGAAAAGGCAAAAGACATTCTTCCCTAGAGCCTCCAGAAAGGAAAACAGCACTGCTGACATTCTGATTTTAGCTTGGTGAGACCTGTGTCAGACTTCTATCCTACAACAAATACGTTTGTATTGTTTAAATCACTACATTTGTGATAATTTGTTACAGCAGCAATAAAATAAAATCCACTCAGGTAGTTTAAAAAATTTATTAATGCCTGGGTCCCACCCCCATAGATTCATATTGATTTTCATCTGAGATGTTGCTAGAGTATTAGGAATTTTAAAGTGCTGCAGGTGAATTGAATGTAAACTAAAGCTTAAGAATCATTCAAATATCCAATTTTATTTGGATATTCAAAATCTCACACAAAAATCTGCCCAGAAAAAAATATCAAACAAGTACTATGCTCAGATTGAGACAAAGACGGGGGGAGAGGGCGGGGGGCGGGGGTGGGAATCCCAGAAATTTAATATTCCTTAATTTGTAATAGGAATGTGCATGTTCCTGCACAGTATTTCACTTGGCCTTTACAACAACCCTATTAGGTGAATAGGGAAGATAACACAATGTAGTTTATACAGGAAAGAAACACAAAGCTAGTTGCAGAAAGATCCAGTGGGTTCTCCAAACCTGGGAGTTAGTGAGTGGAGACAGCTCATGCTGAGACCACTTGGTGGCCTGGATCTTAAAAAATGGAAGTTCCTGGGACACTAGGAATAAGAAATTGCCCCCATGGACTCTAGCCTTGATTGAGCATAACTGTGTTTCATGTCCAGGAGTAACAAACCGGGCGGAAGGGGGGGTGGGGGGCAGGAACGGTATAAATCATTAGAACTATTATTTTCACATTCTTGACTTTGAAATTGTGACTCTCTTGCCATTGGTTCAATTCAGTAATGGATTTCTGAATTGGCTTGAGTAGTCAGTGGAATCTAGTATTATCACCTAGATCAGGTGCTAGCAAACCACACCCCACAGGCCAAATCTGGCCCACTCCTGTTTGTAAATACAGTTTGAGTAGAACACCAGCATGATTATTTGTTTAGATATTATCACTGGCTGCTTCCTCGCTACCATAGCAGAGTTGAGTAGCTGTGACAGAGACCATATGGCCCACAGGATCATCTGGCCATTTATGGAAAAAGTTGGCCAACCTCTGACCCAGATCAAGCATGGGTCCTTCACTTTCCTCACTGCCACAACTGTTATTCTTCAGCCTATTAACTTCGTGGGCACAAGTTAAAGAGCCTGGTAGAAGCATCCTGCAATAACACATCATGGATATAGACAGAAAGACCTAAGACTGATTTTTTAATAATAACTTTAATTTAACCACTGATTTAGTTCAGAAAAAAATCAATATACTTTGAACATTATCTCATTTTTTCTGACAGTTTTTATTAGAAAAAAAAATGGAGATAACCAAAAGATTAAAGACATCACTTAAATCATTTAAGATATCATCAGCTACTTTTTTGTCTTCTCCTACTGTCAGTGTTTTGAGAATTAATTGCTCATTTGTACATAGCACTGTACAATGCAATTTTAAAAGACATGGTATTTGCCTTCTGGGAGCTTACACAATCTAAGTCAAGCAAGGATGGCAAAGAAAGAGTGCTCCTTAGGGGATATACTAAACAAATCCATAAAACAAACAAATAAGCATTAATGTAATGTATTCACAGAAGGTGAGTCTAGATTTAATGGGAAGGCACATAAAGAGGTGTTCATGAATGTAACCCAACTCTTCTAAGAAACTCTTTTAATTATTTAATGGAAGGTTTCCTGGAGATGAAGCTGTACATGAAGTGATTAAGGTGACCTGAGAAACAATGCTAGGCATATGGTTTAATTACACTTAAAGGGGATAATTAGATGGAAGCGTTGGTACAGAAAATTACTCTGGGAAGACTAAGAAAAGTTGAAAGCATTCTCACACCCAGCACTGAGAGGGAAGACAAGGCTATAAGCTTGAGATGCAATAATGGAGCACGAGGAGCCCAATCTCTTAACCCACCCTACGGCAGGCATCACTAGCTGATCACAGTATTCTTTCCAGCTAGACATAGGCACAGCCTTACAGTTCTTTTCATCTTAGCGCTCTAAGTCTCAACACTGATAAATGATCAGAAGTGGCCCTTAAATTTATAAAAGAATGATAACACCACAAATAAAAGTCTTAATTAATTGGACAATGAGAAATGAATAACTGGTTGTCCTGACCTGCCCAGATCCCCCACAGAAATTGAAAATGATAAATGATAACCTGAAGAGTATTCTTAGATATTAACTCAAAAGGAGCAGCAAAGGAATCAGGGAATCTCTAGAGAAAAAACCAATTGCTAATCAGAGGGAAACCTAGCTCTTCTCATAAGATAAAAGAAATATATGCTAAAGAGTAGAGTGGAGGCAATTCCAAATTACTAAGCATGTAGTGGATATTGTGAGGTGTGTCCAGATTCCCCTTCAGGACTGAGACACTCAACTCCTCAACTCTAACTGGAGCAGAAGGCCCCACAGCAAAGGGAATAAAGAGCAAAACAGAAACCCACTCTGGCCGGAGAGGAAGTTATACAGAAGATACCTGTGCCATGGAAACTCTGAGCCTAGAATGTCTGAGGGAGAAAACAGTCTGGAACTTCCCCTTATTTAATGACATTTCCATATATTTTAAGGAGGAGTTCTCATTTTCCCTTCAATTGCCTCCTTCCAAAACAAGTCTGTGGTTGTTCCCATCCCAAGCCTGACATCACCTCTGGGCTGTAGTCACTGGGACTAGAAACAAAAGAATGTTTCTTCACTGTCAGCCCCAGGGACTGTCCCCAAGGCTTTCACAACACCATGCTTCTCAGGGGTGGCACTCAACTCCTTTTGAACCCCAATTCTAAACTGCCCTTTGACCCTTGCCCTAAATCACCCTTTGAGTTGCTCTGGGAGCTGTTTTTCTTCACCACAGAGACTCTGCTGGGGTGTCCCTCACCTCTGCTCTCTCTTCCTGATACTTTAGCAGAAAGAACGAAGGCAACATCCCATTAGAAGCCCCTTTCCCTTTTACTCTTCCTTCTCATATAGTCATTACTCCTGGGTTTTTAAATATTGTCTCCTTCTCTCCTTGCCCTACTCCTGAAGCCCCTCTGAGTGAGGATCTCTGAGGCCATGACTAACACATAGAAATAACTGCTTCAAGAACTACTGGTTCCTGCTCCTTCTCCATGCTGGTATTCATCTTCCCACCATCACTTCATTACTCCTCAGGATCATCACTCACCCCTCACTTATAGTCACCATCTTAACCCCTCCATTTGCCTGTAAAAGGCAACAGACCCCTCAGATTTACTCAAATCCTCATATGACTCTGTTAATGGGAGAATGACCCCAATTGAATTTACCATGACACAAAGGAGTCCAAGGACTCGGTGCTTACCAGCACTACAAAGGCTCAAGGCTCTTGGCTCCCCGTCCATTGTTCTCTATCCAAGACTTCTTCCACCTTCAGAGAAGGGGGACTGCAAGTACACCCATGCCCTTATTCATGCTAATATATATTCTAAATAACCAATAGCTATATCTGGTTCAGAAATGGCATTCAGTAAGATCTCTCTACTTGTACACTCAAGGCACAAATGCATAAAAGCATAAAAGCATGAGTGCCTTTTAAGTACAAGATACTGTGCCCCAATTTTTCTGAGTCCGACATGATGATGGACTAGCAAATTTCTTGGTTCCAGTGTTAAAAATGAAGTAGTTAGAGGTGTCCTCTGGGTCTAGCTGACTGTGGCCTAACTACCAATAGAATATCCAGGCATCTACTGAAAACTGAATGGGCACCAGATACCTGGCTATCTGATACCACCTTTTGTGGTCCCAGCTATCTCAGTCCAGTTTCCTTAAGGAATTTAGCTCAGCCGAAACTGGTTTGGTTCAGTGGATAGAGCTTCGGCCTGAAGACTGAAAGGTCCCAGGTTCGATTCCAGTCAAGGGCATGTACCTTGGTTGCGGGCACATCCCCAGTGGGAGATGTGCAGGAGGCAGCTGATCGATGTTTCTCTCTCATCGATGTTTCTAACTCTCTATCTCTCTCCCTTCCTCTCTGTAAAATATCAATAAAATATATATTTTTTTAAAAAGAATTTAGCTCAGATGAAAAGTGGTTTCTAATGGGAGATAGGCTGGCCCCAAGGACCCTGCTGATAGGATTAGTGAGGGACAACCAAGAAACTCATGTTTTATTTTATTTTTTTTAAATATATTTTATTGATTTTTTACAGAGAGGAAGGGAGAGAGATAGAGCCAGAAACATCGATGAGAGAGAAACATCGATCAGCTGCCTCCTGCACATCTCCCACTGGGGATGTGCCCGTAACCCAGGTACATGCCCTTGACCGGAATCAAACCTGGGACCCTTCAGTCCGCAGGCCAACGCTCTATCCACTGAGCCAAACCGGTTTCGGCAAGAAACTCATGTTTTAGAAGAAATTACAAAATAATGAGCTTCCTGGAAAAGAGGATGGGAGACTAAAAAATACAGAAGGCGAGGGTCAGAGGAAGCATCAATAAGAAAGTGACTATCGCACATTTCATATCCGTATCATTGTCTTTGAGGCCAGTGACCAAGACCCGGTATGGCCACTGATTTACCCAGGAAGTTTCAGTGAAGTAGACATAAAGTTTATCTTCTTGTCTAATATTGTAATAACCATGTAGGGTGCCAGGTGGGTATTAAAATTATCAGGGGTTGGAAAGGTGGAGAGAGTGTACTTTCTTGCCAAAAGAGAAAGTTCTAGATACCTGAGGGGAAAAATTAGTATTTTATCATTCTGGTTATATTATTGAACTAATAAGTGAAACTATATCGAACATAGATAAGTAGATCCCCTTCCGTACCCCTACACCCTCACACAACTCACACACCCAGAAAAGTCCCCAAGTCTCCACTAATTGCCTCACACCCGAACACACCAGAAATATGGAGAGAAGGCAGCATAATGGATCATCAAGTCCCTATATCCTTTCTCCAGTTACACAAGAAACTGGGACAAAAGTGGGATCTGGGAACCCAATCAAACACGTCCGGCAGCTCCTGCATTTTCAATCAACCATGCGTTTAAGTTAATACCAACGAGGACACGGGGGCCTTGTTGAATTTAAGTAAAAATCAATGAGTTCTGCAGAACCCTTTTGTAAAAGTAAGTCTGGAAGAACAATCACTGAGGAGGGGGATAATTAGAGGAGTCAAGGAGTTTTTTTGGCTTTAATCTCAACCCTTGTAGAAGAAGAAAGAACACACGGAATTCTTCTCGTATTTAAAATTGAGGAGAAGCTGAAGAAACTAAACTTGCGTATCCTTTCTAAGAATGTGCTGCAAGGTAAATGATGCTGAAAAAACAAAGGGCCAAGTCCACAGATACTGGCTTTAAAACAAGAGAAGGGCTGAGGCAGACAAAAGGTTCTCTATGCAGAGCCACTTGTCTACCTGCCCCTGCCAGCAAAAACAAACAAGCAAGGCTTTATAGGAACAGGGACAGGTGCGCGACTCATCGCCTGGCAGGTTATGAAGCATCGCAGTGCCTCCAACCTGCTCCACCTGCTCTGACAAGGCTCAGGTTCAGCTGGTAGGCGACTGCCTTGACATATTAAACATCAAAATATTTAAAAACATCACTTTGGAACTAATTGGAAAACAGTGGCTGTCCTGAATCCCTCCAAATCTCCCCCACCCTGACTGTCTTCAGTCTCTCTTTTGGAACTTTCCAGACCTCCTCACCATTCAATAGCTAAAATGTTAAGAGCTGCCACATCAGGTGGCCTCCAGGACCCTGCTTCCGGTGGAAGCCTTGGGTCTTCAGATGGATTGGTATCCATGCCTTCCCATTCACTGAGTGGTAAGCATCACCTCTATGCTCTCCTCTTGCTGTGACTGGCAAGTAAGTGGTTCGTACGGAGAGCTACTTCTTCCCTGGGGAGAACCACGAGCTCCCCATTCCCCAGATCAACCCAGTGGAGCAATGGTCTTCAAAGTAGCATTCTAGGCCATGCCTGCTTTGCTCTGAGAATGTAACACACAGCACCTCAAGGGTGCAGAAGCCTGGACTTGGCATTAGAATGACTTTGGTTTAAACGAAACCCAGATCTCCCACTAGTTTTGTGGCCATGATGCATCACTGAGCTTTGTTTTTTTCACCTCTACCCTGAAGTACAGCCAAGGATTCTGCAGGGTTTGGAGAGGATTAAAGATAATACGTATAAAATGTCAGGCATAATGTGTGGCATCTGATAGGGGTCTGATAAAATGTTCTAATGTTACTATCAGACTAGAAAGGGCAGTTGATAGGACCTCATGCTCATGTCTATCTTTGTACTCTGAGATGCATTCAATTTCCAAAATTTTTGTCTGCAAATTTTTGTTGATTATTTCATGCAACATCAATCAATGTCCTGTTCTCAGAGACCATTGGGTAGATGCTGTTCTATTGGAAAAGCAGGCACAATACAGGGCCCAGCTGGTGCACCTATGACCCCTGCCTCCTTGATGTGACAACTCCACGATTTCAAATCCCATGTATAAGTACCTCTTCACACATTAAAGATGAACTTAAACAATACCTGAGGCTGATAATCAGTTGGCCAAAGCCTTGGGGGTCCCTAACTGGGGCATCACTGAATGAAGTTCTTGCCCTGAGAACTGGCAACCACAAAACACCGAACTCCAGCAAGATGCCCCAGCAGCAGAAGTGCCGTAGTGCTACTTGATGGGTTCTGCAGCAACAGCCAGCCTCATGGCTCCACATTCTCAGGCCTGCTGCAATGCTGCCTTCAGGGTCAATGCTATAAAACTCCATTACGAGACCAGGATATGATGAGGCATTAACCATAGACCCTTGTCTAGACAGGCTCAACAGGCAATAGCAGCTATGTTTTAGGGGCCATGCACTGTGCTGATTATTGTCCATGTTTCATTTACCACCAGCCTACAACACAGGCATAGTCTCAATGATACATATGGGGAACTGAGGCCCAGGGAGGCAAAATAGCTTGCCTTAGACCATATGGTCAAAACACAAAACCAGAATGCAAACCTTGTGTGTTTTACCTCAAAAGCCCATGCACTTTTCAGTGTGTGATGCCTCTGATTCATATTTAATTCTCACATGGAGGTTGAAATACACTGTCTCCATTTTGCAAATGAGAAAAAGGAAACTTAGAAAGGTCCACACTTCTAAGTGATAGAGCAGGATAAAATTCAAACATACCGTCTCCCTCCATCTAAGTGCCTGCAGGGGGGAAACACTAAAAGTGGAAGATTTAGCAATCATTTTATTTTTAAAAATTGAAGCAGTCAAGCCCTAGCCGGTCTTGCTCAGTGGATAGAGCATTGGCCTGTGGACCAAAGGGTCCCTGTTCCATTCTGGTCAAGGGCATATACCTCGGTTGCAGGCTCCTCCCCAGCCCGGGCCCTGGTCAGGAGGCAACCAGTCGATGTGTTTCTCTCACATTGATACTTTTCTCTGTCTTTCCCTCTCTCCTCCACTCTCTCTAAAAATCAATGGAGAAACATCCTTGGGTGAGGATTAAAAAATAATGAATAAATAAATAAATAAATAAATATTTCTCTAGAAAAAAAATGAGGCAGCCTTGGTGGGAGGGGAGATACACAGTAAGAGAAGATGAGTAAATAGGGTGCAGAAAATGTGGACTAGGGAGCCTGCAATAGGCCTGTATCCTCGATCTTCCTTGGACACAGTCTCCAGGGAAATATCTGTGAGATTTCCCTGAATCAAGTTTGCCCTCAGTCTTGGCTATTTTTTGTTTTTAATGAGCCACAAATTCCCAACTCAGGAGCCTCGTTGCAGAAACGTATTTGTCATTTCCTGGCTGGAGCCGATGGACTTCAGCTCCTCTCCTCTCCAGTCTTCAGGGACTTGACTCAAGATCTTGCCATTTATTTTAACCATACAAACTCCTTTGTTCCTTCCATCTCTGACATGATCAGTTCAAGGACCTTTCGGTGGTCAGCTCAAAAAGCAACATGCCCCACCTGTTAGGAACAGGCAATATTTGGCAAAAGGTACACATGTGACTCAACTGGTCAAGAAGAAACTGCGCCTGAAAACAGCAAATACTGTCTGATGCCACTAACCCTACAGAAAGTTCTCTTGGTCTCGAATTGAATACCTGTATTTCAAGCAAGCGATGCGACTGCCACTCTTTGAGAATATTAAAAAGAGTAAATAATGGCACCTTTACAAATTCAGCAGGCTCTCCTGCCAAGAGGCTGGAGCCTACCTGCATGGAAGCCATCCCACACAGAGTGAAAGGAAATAGGATCTCTGCTCTCGTCAGCAAAATAAATCAGCAGGCAGTCAGAAGGCAGGCAGAGTTTGGCTTGTTAAGAAGTTAATATTGTGTAAAATTTAAGTTAAAACGAGAAAAATAAACAAGACAACGCTTTCTTTAGAATCAAAGATTCCACAGATGGAGAGAAGGATCTGGGGCAGCTTTGTTCATTGACATGGCTAAGGAGGCCCCTGCTGCCAGAGCTATGATGGACGATGAAGTTCCATATTCCCTACCTTAACATGGAACCCAGGCTCCTGAGGCCAAGGTCCAATGGCCTTGACATTCCAGCCCTTACCCACAAGACTGGGAAAGCTAACTAGCAGGCTGAATGAGTGAATCAAATTTCTAAAGATTGTGACAGGCTACTGATGGGTAACAACTAGTAAGATGGGATTTTATAAGGAAAATATATTGCTCAGGTGGGATCCTTGGCTAAATGAATCACCAGCAGGGATGAACATCCACAAGGAAAAATCATCAAAAGAGAATGTGTATCTTTAATTCTTTCACCTAAGGGGATGGACAGAGAGAACAACACAGACAGCATTATTGACCTAGCTTCCAAGAGCCCATGTCTTCCCAACTGTAGATGCCAATTCCCTGGGCTCTCACTCCACCAACTAAGCAAACAATAATTGCATATTGGAAAAATAATTGCATATTGGAGTTGCTTCCCACATTTTTTTTGAAAATATTCAAACACAGAAAAGTTAAAAGAATCCTCTAATGAACCACCCTATGTCTATCACTTAGATTTGAATTTGTTAAGATTTTGCTTCTGTGATTGTGTTTCTGTTTCCCATGCATTTAAAAGTAACTCAAAAAAATCTTCAGCATACATTGCATAACCATAATATCATTGTCACGTTACCAAGATGATATTATCACTTAATAATAATTCTCTAATAATACTGAATTTCCAGTCCATATTCAAATTTCCCCCAGCTCATTCACAGTATCTTTTATAGCTGTCCTTCACACCAAACCCAATAGAAATTCCCATGTTACATCTGGTTGTTTTATCTATAATAATCTTCTAGTACAATGGTTCTCAACCTGTGGGTCGCGACCCCTTTGGCGGTCGAACGACCCTTTCACAGGGGTCGCCTAAGACCATCCTGCATATCAGATATTTACATTACGATTCATAACAGCAGCAACATTACAGTTATGAAGTAGCAACGAAAATAATTTTATGGTTGTGGGTCACAACATGAGGACCTGTATTTAAAGGGCCAGAAGGTTGAGAACCACTGTTCTAGAAGAACCTCTTCATGCTTTTGGTTTGGAATTGGTCTGATTGGTTTTCTTCTGATGTCATTTAACTGATTCCTTTATTCTCAGTATTTCAAACTAACTGAAAATTAGGTCTACATCTTGATTAAATTCACCTTACACATTTCTGACAAGAATGCTTCATTGACGATGGTTTTTCAAAACCTTGCATTATGTTGGAAGGCTCATCATGTCCATCTGTCTGACCTTCAGTGACAAGAAGTTGAGTACATGGAAAAAGCAGTGACCATAAGATCTCTCCCTTATAAATGCTATGTTTTTCCTTTTACAATTAGCAAGGAACCTGTGGCATCATGCTTTCACACAGTGTGAGCCTATTTTTTACCAACAAGACTTTATATCAAGATTTTAACATCTATTGGCAATCCTGGGCTGGGTCCATTATTTCCTAGGAACCATGAAAGTAGAGATTTTCTAATATTATCATTACTTCTTTATTAGCTGCCATTCTTTATTAAAGAAGAACTTTCCTTCATCAACTGCAGATGAATTACATTTCCACCTAAAAATTCACATTAGGTGCACAGATCTCCCTTACACTTGAGAATTCCAATCAAATAGTCTGTGGTCTATAACAGGGGCCAGCAGGTGTTTTCCGCAAAAAGCCTGATAGCAAATATTTTAGGCTTCACAGGCCATATGGTCTCCACCACAACTATTCAATTCTGCCATAGTATCATGAAAAGCAGCCATGACAATACATAAGTAAGGGGATGCGGATGTGATCTGAAGAAACTATACTTACAAAAATAAGTGGAGGGCCAGATTCAACCCTCAGGCCATAATTTTCCCCACCCTGGTACTGAATAATATCATTTACCTTTCAGACACATTTTATTTGCCCTACTGAGTGGCTTTAAAAGCATTTTCACTTCGATCACGCAGTCTGTTCTTCACAACAGCCATGTAGCATACATGGCCCATACATATGATTGCTATTATGCAGATGAGATAAAGCTCAGAGTGGAGCCTAGAATCTAGATTTCTCCACTCCTTGCCTGATGCTTGTATACAACGGTCTTTCTTTATGTAGAAAGGCACACTCCCCCCCCAACCCCCCAACCTACCATCATGAGCAACAAATCCAATGCCCCTTAAGACTTCTGAAAAAGTAAAGGTCAAACACTCTAATCTCCAAATTATGCTTTCCCCAGAGAGTTAGCTATTGATTTGCCAAAATGAAAAATAAACCATAAACATACTCTGAAGACCATGGTTATGTTTTCATTTCCATGAAAAAAAAATATTCAAAATGTTCTGAAATGCATAACCCAAGTGGAAATTAATGTCTGGGCTTAGTTTGTTAGCAGAACATAATAATAAGCAGACGTGCAAACCCTTTCACACTGCCATTAACTTTGCCACTAAATCTATCAAAATGTCAGAAGCCACAGTTTTCCTCCCTAACTGATTAGCAGATGGGGAAATATATCACCACGTTGAACATCGTAAAGTGCTACTCCATAGTCAGTTAGTATTACTGTTGTCACTAATATTGTTAGAGACAGAAATGATCCTTACATGACTACAAAACACATATTTTGCCTAACCAAGTAAACTTGCATCTGTGCTAGGAAACGAAGACTGTATTTAAATACATAGTAACAAGCACTAAATCGGTACTGTTTGCTATTGATTTGAACCAACATAGAGTATTGATGAAAACGGGACATTTAAAGGATCACATTCCTTTTTTTTTTTTTTTTAATGCAGAATTTGTTTTGAACTCAATGGGAAAAGACCAGGCTACTTAAAGTTGGGAAATTCTTAGCCATCATCTTATAGTCACACCTCCAAATCTTAGCCATCATCTTTTTTTAAAAAATTCTTTAAGTATTACAAAAGTTATGGCTATTCTTATTTGTAATACATGACGATATTTTGTTCTTAACTTTCAACACCCCCCGCACCCCGCCACCAGCACAGCTATCATTTTATAGTCACACCTCTAAATCCTAGCCATGGTCTTGTAGTGACACCTCCAAATCTTAGCCATCATCTTATGGTCACACCTTTGAGTCTTAGCCATGTTCTTATGCTCACACCTTCATATCATGTTGAAAGAGTTTCTGAGATGCAGCTGTCCTTTCACTATGAAAGACAAAAAGGAAGGAACCCAACTTTATGAGGCAATTAGTAGGACCTGACAATTTACATTAGGCCTATCCCTAATATTTGCAGGGGCAGGAATACAAATGAAAGCCTACACATCATATGCTTAATATTTTCCAATTATAAATACTGCTAATAAATAGTTAAGTGAAGTAAGTCCTATTCTATCTTTAAAAATATTTCATAACTATAACATTTCAAAATGTGTGTAAAGCAGTGGTTTTTATACAGCTGAAAGTCAGCAAAATATCAAAGACAACTGAATTTAATTCTTATTGCACACATCTGGGTGTTGCAATGATGGACCTGTGATTTGGGGCTGAGTAGTTGTCTAATATTGTAAAACTAGAGGCCCAATGCACGAAATTCGTGCATGGGTAGGGTCCCTAGGCCTGGCTTGGCAATCAGGACCCATCTGTGGGGCAACTGGCAGAGCAATCAAGGGGCCCCTGCTGGCACCTGCCTTGGCTGGCCTAACACTGCCAATTCACAGGCCCTGCCCCCTCCTCTCCACTGCTACTGGTCACCTCCCTCTGCAGGGCGACCAGTGGGGCGATCCGGGCGGGTATTGGCACCAGCCTTGGCTGGCCTGGGGCCTGCAAAGAAAAGAAAAAGAGCTCACTGATTCACAAGTAGCTCTGGAACCATAAAGAGAAGCAAGAAAATGATTGCTCGGTGCTAGTGAAAAATAATACTTTTTATGTAATAAACTACTACACTCATGCTGAGAGAAAGGTTTTACAATTTAATTAGTCTTTTGTCTTACCTAAGTGCTTTTGCTGATCAAACCCTCCCCACACTCCAAGGCAGCGGTTTCAGGCAGCACAACCCACAGATCCTCACAGCATTCAACTGCAGCCACCTTTCATCTGAGAACATTGGACAAGAGATGTGGGAAAGAG
>NW_006283656.1:218468-218679 GCF_000327345.1 Myotis davidii
CCTGCAGGCAGCTCCTGGATTGAGTGTCTGCCCCCTAGTGGTCAGTGGATGTCATAGCGACCGGTCGTTCCACCGGTCGTTCCGCCATTCAGTCAACTTGCATGTTAGGCTTTTATTATATAGGATGTTCTTCAGTCACCATGTGTAAGAATTGCAAAGAGCTCACTGGGGAAAAAAAAGAAAGAAATGGAAGGGAAGGGAAGGGGAGGGG
>NW_006283656.1:218822-237923 GCF_000327345.1 Myotis davidii
CTACCAACACTGAGTGCTCAGTCCTGAGTAGCACGGGCATCACATATTCTTTATCAAATGCAGGTATGTGTGTGCCCAGCCGGTGTGGCTCAGTGGCTGAGCATCAACCCATGAACCAGTAGGTAATGGTTTGCTTCCCCATCATGCCTGGCTCAATCCTGAGCAGGGGGTGTGCAGGAGGCAGATGATCAATGATTCTCTTTCATTGATGTTTCTATCTCTCTCTCCCTCTCCCTTCCTCTCTCTGAAATCAATAAAAACATATTTTTAAAAATACTTGTGTGTTTATAATTGTTGAACATAAGGATCTCTAAGGTGTGTGGCCCAGGGCAGAGGCCCCTCTTGCCCAGCTTTAGAGGTAGTATTGCTTAATATTCATTTCCTTACTCACAGCAGCTGTGAATCGCTATTTTTCAGTGTCTATCCCTAAGTCCACCGTGGCTCAGAAGTGAGGGTTTTAATGACGCTCATGTTGCCATATCAAGCGAAATCCAAGGTGTCAAAATAGCTACTCAGTACTGACAATCACTACTATTCATGGTTACTTCAAAGATAATTCCAGTTTCCCATGGGCGTTTTATGTGGGTAGGGCAGGGGAACAAACACTGGGCTCTACAAGAGAAAGAGGGGGCGAGAAAAACTGGGCACGTATTTCTTCTGGATTCCTTTTTCTCCAATTTGGTCTTATCATAGGAAAATCACACCTGTGCTTTCTAACACCTTAGCACTGGAACCTTCTTTAAATATTTACCCAGTAACTATGTGTCAGGCACCATCCTGGACTCTGGGGATAAAAGAGACTCGTCCCTCCCATTAGAGATCCCAGTATTCCATAGCCATGGGCTTTCTGTCACCATTTCCCAGGCCACTGCAAGGACTCCTTTCTATCACTTTCCCTTTCACTCTTTCTCTTTTTTTAGTACAAGTTATTCCCTGCAGCATAAGAGGATGATGCTGGTGGCAATTCCTGTTTTGCCCCTGTAACTGTCCTGTAATTGACAGAAGATGCATTAAGTGTCACACATTCTAAGGATGAAGAACAAGACACCTTCCCACAGGGCTAGTTGAAAGGTAACTGCTCAGTAGAACCAACATTAACCCCCTCTTTCTCTCTAACCCATGCCTCCCTGCACCTATGTGTTGATATAAAGTCGAACGAAGAGGAAGGAAGGGAGGCTGAGGTGCCAGAGGACATCTCGGAGAAGCTATTCTCCTCTCCCCAAGAATAAGAAGGGAGGGAGGCTCCAAGCAAGAGGGAAAATGATATGATGTGCCCCCTAATATGTCAGGTTACTCATTCAGCTTGATAGCAAGTCCCTGTACTGGGGGGAAGGCAGAGAGCACTGTGTGAAAAGGGAAAATCCTGCAAGTTTCCTATTCCCAAGACATATGTAGGTTAGATCTGAGCTTGGGAGTAAGCCACAGAGATGGGAACAGACCATCTCTGTTCCCAATACCAGATAATACTGTCTTATTGTCTTGCCAGGCACAGGCATCGGGTCAGTGATGTGATGTCTCCAACTAGGGATCAACTAGGAGACAGGGGTGCGTCAGGCACATGGAGTCACACGGGAGTAAGGCCTTTATCAGGAGGCTTGATGGAGGCGCCAGCCTCCTCAAGCAGCCCATGGACTGAGTCATAAACTAGGTCAGCAGAGATGGCAAACCAAAAAGAGTCATGGGGTTGGATAGAACAAATTGGTGGCAGTTATTGAACAAAATGAAACCATTTCATGTAGGATACCAAAGTAATCAGGAAATTCTTAAACATATTCATCAAGCAGCCCTGGTGAAGAAGTGATGGAGCTACAGAGAAATCTGGTGTGTGCCTAGGCAGGGTCCCAGCACTGGGAAGTTCAACCCTATTTGCTACCTCCCAGCTGCTTGGAGTCGTAACAGAAAGTAATTCTGTTTGTCTTGATCGGCAAAATCATTTAACGTTGGCAGAAAGTCTGGCTTAAATGTTTGCAAATTGTCTACATTTACAGCTGGGATCTCTTTTCCCCAAACTGCAGAGAACAGAAAATTGAACTCTGCATTTTTCTCTTTGTACTTTCTTCTTCTTGCTTCTCATCTTCGTGGTCGCCCATTAAAAGTGATCGCCTTTGCAAAGGAGATCAGAAATTGCTTCAGAAAGAGTCTGTTCTTCCAAATGACATTGTTAAGATGGGAGTGTGTGTTTTTTTTTAATAAATCTGTTTCTCCTCTGATCTCTTCACTTTGCAGCTAAAGTCTTTCAACCTCCTTGGGATGAAAGAAGTACTGTAGAATATTGATTTTTTTTTTTTGCTTCCCCATATAAATTCTTGACAAATGGTGAACAAAAGCTTATCTGGAAGTTTTGACATCCAATTAAAATTTTACTCTCAAGTGAAAATTTCTCTTCAAAAAAAGGGGGGGGGGACCTCCAACTTCTGTGTACTCTTCATACATCTTCATCTCACTGGTGACATGTCCCAGGGCCAGTCCCAAGAAACTAATCTTAAGGTTAACTTAGGCCCTACCTGCTTTGGCTCAGCGGATAGAGTGTCGGCCTGCAGACTGAAGGGCCCCAGGTTCAATTCCAGTCAAGGGCAGGTACCTCGTACCTTGGTTACAGGCTCCTCCCCGGCCCAGGCCCTGGTCAAGGCGCATGCAGGAGGCAACCAATGGAAGTGTTTCTCTCACATGAATATTTCTTTCTGTCTTTCCCTCTCTCTTCCACTCTCTCTAAAAACCAATGGAAAAATATCCTCAGGTGAATATTTAAAAAAAAACGATTAACTTAGAGAAAGACAGAGATAGAAAGGTGTATGTGTGTGTGTGTGGGTGTGTGTACCAAAGGGAAAATAAGGCATGGTATCTACTGGAGGGATACTGGGATCTTGTGAATCCATGGTTATTTGGATCCAGGCTCTGGGTGGGTCTGGCCATGGAGAGATAAGACACGGCAGGCTGGGAGAGAAGAGTACCAGGCACAGCATGCCCGAAGTGCAGAGGCAGGAAATCAGAGGCCGAGGGGAGAGACCTGGGCAGGTCTGACCTACACATCTTGGAATGGTGACGTACTGTTCAGATGACTGACACATCGTTTGTAAGATGAGAAGTCAGGTAAAAGTCTGCAGAATGAATTGAAGGCAGCCTCCAATAGATCCATTTTATAAAACAGTTAGTACTTAAATTGGTTCTTTACTCACTCTGTTGTTTTTTGTTTTTATGTTTGTTTGTTTGTTTTGCCTCTGAAGCTCTCCATTTATTAGCATCCTCTGCTACAACTTTGCCTGACAAGCTTTATCTACTTCCTTTTTATGCCTCTTCTCCAACCACGACTTGAAACTATTACAGGAATGATAAAAGGACATTTGGTACTAAACACACTGTTGACTATGTAAAATTAAAAATAAAGTACTGGGATAATGATTTTAGTCTGCACTCCACAAAAGAAAAATAAATGCCTAAGTATATATACATTACAGGCATACATACACACACACATATATGCTACAGGCATACATGTATACAAGTACACATATATGCACGCACGCACACATTTGTACACAGGCATGCACAGGATTACACATGCATAAGTCAGCACACAGAGAATAAAAAAATAAATGAAAGGCAAAGGAAAAGTGATTCTCCCCTTTAAAGACAAACCTGGTCCTGAGAGAGCCTGCCACCCTTCTCCGCTCGCAGGGTTCACTGTCACCCCAAGTCCCACAGCACTTTCCCACTGAATACGAACAATACTCTGCGGATAACCTACCTTCAACATGGTCATCACTTCTTACCGCACCACAGAGCAGCTTGGAGTGATGGACTGAGATTCCTAAGCTTCTAGAATGCCAAATCCCAACTTTCTAACGTGAGTTTGTGCAGCCTCAGGAGCCCTAAGCATCCTCACATCCACACATCCTACTTTCCCACACGTGCTGTGCGTGTCTTTCCCAGCAGCACCCACCTTGCCTCTCGGGGCACTCTGCATTTGCCTTGATTCCGACTGGGTTCTGCTAGCCAACATGGCCTACCCTCCCTCCCAGAGAGAGATGGAATCTTTATATTTTAGGTAGGAAACAAACCTACCCACTGCCCGGAGGGAGAGCCCATCTCCATCTTCCAAGCTGAGTCAGGGTGCACAGAAATGCAAGAGACCCACAGAGAACTGTATTCCGACAACAGCATCTAAACCACGAGGAATGACAGTGGGGAGCGGTGGTTCTCTACCAGGAAGAAGCATGCTCTGATACCAGGAAAAACACACCCGGGGGAGACAAAAGGAAGTACAACCCACCTTAATCCTACCAGACCTGAGGCCCTGAACCTAACTGTCCGCTATACTTGGGCTCCTGAGCATTAAAGAGAAAAAACCAACATGATATAGAAAAATGTTACATGCAAACAAGTGGTTAGAATAAGGTGGAACTTGGAGACATTGTAAAAAATAGGTCTACCTTTCATCTACCTTTCATCTAGTGCCAATATTCCACCTTTGTGTGGAAATTACCAAAAAATCGGTACAGCAGTCTGGTAGGGTTAATATGGGTATCATCTAACTCCAGGAGAATGAGATCTCTCTCTGGCCCCCACCTCAGTCTTTCCTGCTAGGAGTCCCTGACACTGCTTTTGCACCTGGGTGAATTGCATCAATGCCAAGTTCAGGCAGTGATTTCCACCTGGCAACATGTTTCCCTGAAACCCACTTTGAAAAAAAACCCCAAAGTCCTGAAGGTAAAAATATCACTGCACAACCACCTCTCTGCACAGACCATGAGTGATGAAGACCAGGAACTTCAGTCTCAAATATCCTGGCTACTTAGCCTGAGTCTGTACAGTACTTGACTTGGACAATTGTGCTTCTGAATGATGGCTTGCTCCTCCCTCAATTCCACACAACAAAAAAGGAGAATCAGGACCCACTGTGTAGGCAGGGAGGCCCATGCTGTGCTGGAGTAGAAGAGGAAATAGCAGCCTTGGGTTTAGAATCTGCTTGTCATATAATTGCTATGAACCTACCTGCTCGTGAACTCTGAAAAATGCTCTGGCATAAGCTCCAAGGAAGGCATCTAGGAAGGGAAGATGGGCCAGAAAAGATACACACAAGGTATGGAGTCCAAGAAGGAAGAACATTTCATGGGCTATGCTAAAGGATAAAGGGTAACCAAAAACGAAGGCATTTAAAATTCCACAAAACTATCTCTGAGCCCTACCTGGTTTGGCTCAGTGAATAGAGCATCAGCCTGCAGACTGAAGGGTCCCAGGTTCGATTCCAGTCAAGGGCACATGCCTGGGTTGCGGGCTTGATCCCAAGTAGGCCAATCAATGATTCCCTCTCATTATTGATGTTTCCATCTCCCTCTCCTTCTCCCTTCCTCTCTGAAATCAATAAAAATATATATTTTTAAATATTCTGGCTATCTCTGAAAGAATCCTGTTATTTTGAGCCAGAAACATGTTTCTCAAACATTGGGCTTTATTGTGGGAACATGGTACTACAATACAAAGATATACAGATGAGTTCTCAGAGTCACAGACATGGTTCGATTAATTTCAGAATCAGATTGCCTGAGAAAGGAGTTTTAAAAGAGACAAATGTTTTGAACTTATCTGAGCAAGTGAAGTGGGTGACGGTGCTGATTGCACCAGCAATTCTGGGTTCTTAAGCAAAAATTTTCAAAAACAGAACTTAAATATGTTCATCAGCAGATAAACCTTGGCACCTGTCTGTAGACAAATGTTATAGGGCAGGTTCACTTTTTGCTGCTCTCCTAAGCTTTTCCTACAATCCCAAGCATTCCAGAGCTTTATCCATCTATCCATCCATCCATCCATCCATCCATCATCTATCCATTCATCCAATCACTGAACAATGTTTACTAAGTGACTACCATATGCCAGGCACTGCTATCTATTGAAGATTCAGCAGTGACCTAACATATATGGCCCCTTCATGGAGCTCACAATCCAAGAAGAAATATTGTTATTCATAAAGTAAAAACACAAGTAAATTTCATAAAATACTGTAAAGATTATACAGAGAAAAGCTCTCTGAAATAGAATAAATAGTAACAAGCCCTTTGTGTGCTTAGGTATGGCTTCTCTGAGGAAGTGATAGTGTTGCTGAGAAGAAAAGGATGTGTAGTTACTAACAGGCGAAAAAAGAGGAGAGATGAAGGCTTCCCACAGAGAGCAGAGAGAGCAGGAGGCATGGCTGGGTCCTTAATGGAGGCAGGTGAGATGATAGAATGGTGAGGGAGATGTGGATAGGGCACGGCAAAGTCAGAGAACATAGCTGGTCACACCTTGTCGATTCATAAGCCAGAATATTCAGGGCCTCCCAGTCTGGGCAAGGACTTGGGGAGGTAATATATGGGGAGTGATGTCATATGACTTCGTTTTTAAGAGATCACTCCAGCTTCTGCATGGGTAATAAGTCTGGGGACTTAGAAAGGAGGTAAAGAGACTATTTAGGGAACAGCTTCTCAGTGTGAGGTTGGAACAACAGCATCATCTGCATCACCTAGAAACTTAGAAAAAACGGATTCTTGGGGGCCCCATCCCAAACCTGGTGAATCAGAAACACTGCTGTGGTGATGTTATTTGTGTTTTAACACGTCTTCCAGGTGATGCTGATCCAGATCAAATCCTGCAAACTACTCCTTTGGGAGACTTAAAACAGGATGATGACAGTAGAAATGAAAACCATTAATCTATGAAATACTGTTAAGTATTAAGTGGTATACTCCTACTCAACACAGTACTGGAAGTTCTTGCTAGAGCAATTGGGCAAGAAAAAGAAATATAAGGTATCAGAATTGGAAAGAAAGAGGTAAAATTGTCTCTATTTACAGATGAAGTGATTTTATATATAAAAAATCCTAAAGCCTCAACCAATGGATGTTAGATCTAACCAATAAATTTATTAGTTGCAGGATACAAAATTAACATACAAAAATCAGTCGCATTTCTATATCCTAGCAACAATATTTCTGAAAAAGAAATGAAGAAACTGAACTCATTTACAATAGCATCAAAATAATAAAATACTTAGGAATAAATTTAAGTAAGGAGGAGACTAATCTCTATTCTGAAAACTATAAGACACTGATGAAAGAAATTGAAGAAGACACAAATAAATGGAAAGGTACCCTGTGTGCATGGACTGGAAGAATTATATTGTTAAAATGTCAATACTATCAAATGCCATCTATAAATTGCATCTATAAATTCAATGCAATCCCTATCGAGATTCCAATGGCACTTTCTACAGAAGTAGAAAAAACACTGATGTGACAGCTGAAGTACAAGCAACAAAATAAAAAATAAACAAGTGAGACAACATCAAACTAAAAGCTTCTACACAGCAAAAGAAACAACAAAGCGAAAAGACAACTAACTAAAAAAGGGAAAAAAATATTTGTAAGCCATATAAGGGGTTACTATTCAAAACATATAAAGTACTGATACAACTCATAAACTCATACAAAAAATAAATAACCCAATTAAAAATGGGCAAAGGATCTGAGCATACATTTCTCCAAAGAAGATATATGAAAGGCCAATAGGTATATGAAAAGATGCTCAACATCGCTAGAAATTAGGAAAATACAAATTAAAACCACAATGAGATATTATTTCATGTCTGTTAGAATGGCCATCATATAAAAGACAAGAGATAACAAATGCTGATGTGGATCTGGAGAAAAGGGAACCCTTTTATACTGTTGCTGTGTTTGTAAATTGATACAGCCATTATGGGAAACAGTATGAAGGATCCTTAAAAAATTAAAAGTAGAACTATCAGACAACCCAGCAATTCCACTTCTGGGAATATATCCAAAGATAACAAAAACACTAACTCAAAATGATGTGTGCGCCACCATGTTCATATTGCATTATTTACAATAGACATGGATACAACCTAAGTGTTCATTGATGAATGAATAAAGAAGTTGTGATACACACACACACACACACACACACACACACACACACACACACACACACTGGAATATTATTCAGCCATAAGAAAACACAAGGAGCCAGGCTGGTGTAGGTAAGTGGTTGAGTGTTGACCTATGAACCGGGAGGTCATGGTCTGATTCCCAGTCAGGGCACATGCCGGGGTTGCAGGCTCAATCCCCATTGTGGGGCATGCAGGAGGCAGCGATCCATGATTCTCACTCACCATTGATGTTTCTATCGCTCTCTTCCTCTCCCTTCCTCCTTGAAATCAGTAAAGATATATTGAAAAAAAGAGAAAGGAAATCCTACCATTTGTGACAACATCGACAAACCATAAAAGCATTATACTAAGTGAAATAAGTCAGACAGAAAAAGACAAACACTGTATGATCTCACTTATATGTTGAACTCCTAAAAAAAAAAAAGAAAAAAAAAACCTCGTAGAAAATGAAATCAGGTTTGTGTCACCAGAAGTGGAGGCTGGGGAAGGGGGAATTGGAGGAAGGTGGTCTAAAGGTACAAATGTCCAGTTACAAGTTCAGGAAGAACTAGCAATGTCACATACAGCGTGATGACTAGAGGTGTAACACTAGTGTATGAAATATAGCACAGTTCTTAAGAGAATAATAAATCCTAAGAGTTGTCATCACAAAGAGAAAAATTTGTTGTCTTTATTGTTTTCTTTCTTTTTAGAGTCTCTATATGAGAAGATGGACATTAGCTGGACCTACTGTGGTAATCATTTACAATGTATGTAAATCAACCATCATGCTGTGTGCCTTACACTTATACAGGGATGTATGCCAATTATCTTTCAATAAACTTGAAAAAAGGTAGTAATAGGTGTTCCTTACAAATTTGGCCAACGTGATAAATGCAATGCCGCTTGGAACCACCAGAAGAACTGAGTAAGTCAGCAGGTCTTTCAGTACAAAACACAGTATAGCTGCTGTCCTGCAGTCATTTCGTTTGCTGACTTCAGGCTTTCTCACCCCAAGGACATTGACACTTAGGCCTCTTAAAGAGTGGCTGCATCTAAGAGCTAACATTTGAAGTATTCAATTCCATTCAACCAGTCTTGAGTGAGGACCTGCTGGCTACAGAGTGAAACTAGGAGTATCAGCAGCCTATAAGAACCTCAAAAAGTTTGTAAATAACTCATTCCAGGCAGGCCTAGCAAATACCAATGGGGAGGTAGAGGAATTCTGGAAGGCAGTAGTTGTTTCGTAAAAGCTGGTGTAAAATGCAGTGGGCAAAGAGAAGGGAAAATTGCTATGTTGGTCCCTACCTGACCACTATATTCTGCTGTTATAACTGATCATTCTTAGCTCCTTCAAACCCGTCCTTCCCCCAAAACACACCCACACCCACTCACACAGACATCGCATTTGGGTGGCAAAAAAGAAAAGGAAGAACACATTAAGTAGCACTCCTCTGCAGCTGAAATGACAAAAAAAAATCAATTAACCCTACTCAAGAAATAAGAACTGCCAATTTCATGGATATAGTTTCTGCTATTATCTCTAGTTTAGGAAGGTCAACTAAACAACTAAAAAGAGAGAACAACATTCTCAGATCAGGTCTCCACATGCATCCATCCAGCTAGAACATTAGATTCGTGGTGAGGACACTGGGAGCACAGAGGGCATCCAAGAAAGTCGGGGACTTGGTCACATCACACGAGTCACAGGAGACCTGACACTACAGCCTGCCAACCTCCCCCAACTCTTTTTCTCTCCCTCCCCCTCCTTCCAATGACTCATTATGCCGGAAGGTGTTCGTTTTATTAAAAATGTGTAAGTAAACTTCATTTAATGAGTATTAAATAGCACACTGCATATTATTCCGGTTTAATCAAGAGGCAGTCTGTTCAAGTAACTCCAGGCCCTGAACATTCTGGCTAAGGTTTCACTCTGTGTTTTTAACTACTGTTGTACTCTCAGTATCAGAAGCGCTTGCTTGCATGCCATGAAGGTAACCATTAGAGGGATCAGAGACACTGCTGAGTGCAGGAGAGTCACTGAGTAACCAAGAGAGACCTGCTTCTTGGCAACAGCAATTAGGCGATCGAAATTGCCAGAGTGAAGCAACATCTTACCTCAGACAGAATGGAGATGAGGAAAAACATACATAACAAACATCAAAAAAGCAGCAGCTCCTATAATACTCTCATATGAAAACAAACCCAGCCAGCCGCAGTCGCTCAGTTGGTTGGACATTTTCCTTCTTGCCCAGAAAGGTTGTTAGTTCGATTCCCAGTAAAGGCACATGCCTGGGTTTGGGTTGTGGGTAGGTCCCTGTTTGGAGCACATATGGAGACAATCAATTGATGTTTCTCTCCCTCTTCTCTTCTCTTCTCTTCTCTTCTCTTCTCTTCTCTTCTTTCTCTCTCTCTCTCTCTCTCTCTCTCTTTGGAGGAACACCTGAATGTTTTCCCCACAAAATAGTAACTGTGTTTTAAAATAAAATAGTGTCATTTTGACTCTTACTAATGTTATCCCAGTGTACAGGTGAGAAAATAAACTAGCAGAGATTAATTTTTTTTTAAAAAAAGAAAAGAAGTCAGCCAGGGCTGGTGTCACTCTATACACCAAAAGGTTGTTGGTTCAGTTCCCAGTCAGGACAAATACCTAGGTTGAGGCTCAATCCCCAGTAGGGGGTGTGCAGAGGCAGCCACTTAATGCTTCACTCTAGCATTGATGTTTCTCCCTCTCCATTTCCCTTTCTCTCTTAAAATCAATAAAAATATTTTTTGAAAAACCCCAAACCTTAAAAAGTATATCAATCAATATTCTTTTTTTCCCCTAAAATAAAGAACAGCTGGCCGGAGTGGGAGTTTTGATAGGGACAAATGATTTCTATACTTTGGTTCACCAAAGTTTATTTGTTCTGGTCATTTTCTCTCATTTATTCTTCACAGATCAATATTCGCCTTCAGTTCCTCCCCCACAATTTAGCAATCTGAATGATTTTTCCTGCAGAGAAATTGTGACTCACTGGGGGGTTTGGTCTGGGCATCCACAGCAGATTGAGTTTGGGGAAACCTTCCTGTGCAGTATTGATGTCAGCACATTGGCTGAGTTTAGATCAAATATTTACTCGGGGGAAAATATAATTACTTTTTAATTAAGGAAGCTTAGACACGAACAAAATAACAGAAAGAAAAACATGTATGCTTTCCACTCGATCCCGAGACAGTCTACAACAGAAAACTCTTCCCGCAAAGCCTGCGTTCACAACCACTCAACCGTGTCATCACAGGCATTTCTGGTGACTCACTGGGATGTGCTGTGGCGAAGAAGGAGTTTGGGAACTTGTCTTCACGGCAATCTTTTTAATATACATGTTTTTCGGTGCCTGCTTTGCCCAGAGAAATCGAGAGAGAGATCCAGTGAGAAAGAGATGAAAGAAATAGACATACATAGCTAAAACGAAAAGAGAGACAAAGATACATGGAAAAGAAAAGAGAAGTAGACTTCCAGAGAGAGGGCAGCGCTCTTGTGTGTGAGTGTGTGTGTGTGTGTGTGTGTGTGTGTGTACACACACACACACACACAGGATCCTGTTCCTGGCTTACACACTTCCACCTTCAGCTGTCAGTCTCCATTTCCTGTCCTTGGAATTCTTGAAATCCACCCTTGTCCTTAAAGCCAGGCCTCTTATAACCAAAACACACCGAAGAGACTAATCCCTCATTCTGATTACTCAGGTGTTTTTTTTTTTCAGTCAACATGACTATACTAATCTATGTTATAAATGATCATAATTCAATCCACACATATTAAACTCACAAAGTAAGCGAATATGGCCAAATGAACTCTCTTCACTTACGGAGCCCTGCAGGATCTGACCTACGCCTGCCATCACCTCATCCCTCCCACCCTCCTATCCCCGTATCCCATGCTACAGCCAGGACCATGGCCATGTCTCACTCAAACCCACCAGGCTCTGCATAAGCTTCTCCATAAAACCCACCCCCTCCACAAGATCCCACACTACCTTTTTCCATGGTTCACTTGCCAATCCAATCCCAGATTCTAGTATTTACACTTTAACTTGCCTCTCTTCCCACCCTGAGGACCAGGCCGTATCCTTTTCATTCACGACTGTGTACCCACCTCAACACTGAGGACAACATTTAAAGAGTACAAATTTAGGTTCTTTGTAAGCCAAACCATTCTTTACTTTCTTTGAACATAACAAGAAGAAATATTCACTAAGGCAGTGATGGCGAACCTTTTGAGCTCAGCGTGTCAGCATTTTGAAAAACACTAACTTAACTCTGGTGCCGTGTCACATATAGAAATTTTTTGATATTTGCAACCATAGTAAAACAAAGGCTTACATTTTTGATATTTATTTTATATATTTAAATTCCATTTAACAAAGAAAAATAACCAAAAAAAAAGGATATCAGTCAAAAGGTTGTATACTTCCAGCATTCCTTATGCTTATCAATGACAACTTTGTTTCAACCCATTGACAACTGTGGGGCAGACTTCTCTCTAATGCTCTTTTTGTTTGTTTGTTTTTGTTCATTCTCACTAGAGGATATTTTTTCCATTGATTTTTAGAAAGACGGGGAGGGGAGGGGAGGGGAGGGGAGGGGAGATGCACATTGATTGGCTGCCTCCCACATGGGCCCTGACCAAGGTGGGGAGAACCTACAACCCAGTTATGTGCCCTTTACTGGAATCAAACCTGTGACCCTTTGGTGGGCAAGCTAATGCTCTAACCACTGAGAACCATCAGCCAGGGCTCTCTAACATTCTTACAAAGATCTATCTAAAGAGCTAGTAAGCATTTTCAAAAATAAAAACACAACTCTGTCAACTCTGTCAAGAGACTTATCCGTAGAGATATGGAAGGAGAGAGGTTGCAAAAACACAGAAAACTTTAGGGTTCTCCAAGGACAATAAACAATAGCTATACTTCATTCATTCCACAGGCTTCCCACGAGAAGGAAGCTGAATCAGAATGAATCTAGATGAATCATGAAGTTGCAGGCCCTCAAAGGGAATTTTCCTGAGGACCTATGCTTGCATATGTAGAAACTGGATGCACATTTGTTGAGCTGGGTTGGATGAAATCTGATGCAAAGTCATGGCATGCATACTTTCACTCAGAAATAGTGAAGGTTTTAGCTCTAGAATATGCAAAGTCGGTCTTTCACAGGTAAATGAATAAAGAGGTCCTGGGATTTGAGAATGCAAACAGGGAGTAAAGGAAATAGCAAGTGAAAGGGTTCTTACAGGAAACCTTGGATGAGGTACACGAGGGGTGGGGGGTGCAGTGGAGCTTCTATGGCGTTCTGGCTGTCAGAGCCCAGGGAGAAAGCTCAGAGGCATCTGAGAGGGCCGGACAGATGTGGGCCCCAGAAAGAAATCAATAATTCTGAGCCATGAAACCAAAGAGGCATTGAACATCTGGATGGTGAAGCAGACCTGGAAAAACAACACCCACCTTATGGTATGTACTATATCTGCCAAAGTAAACAAATAAACAAAAAACATACAAGCTACTTGCTGCACCTGCTGGGAAGGGAGGCCCTGGAACTACCCGCTAAAAATGTGTAAACTCTCACTAATATTGTCCTTATTTCTCGTGCTGTTTTGAGCTATTTTAGTGAATATAAAAATTTTTAAGTTTTCATAGACTCATTTAGGACCCTTATTTCAAATACGAGGTCCTGAGACGTGACTGCTCCTACCATGAGGGTTTTGAATACTTCATTTCTGTGGTTAGGTAGAAGCTACTATATGAACATGGATTTTGTTAATGGACACGTGTGCATCTGATGGCAGCTTGTTGAAAGGTCCACAAACTTGTGGAACCTGACAATGAGTGTGAATGACTGGACAAGAAGGATAGTCGTTCCAGCTGCGTCATTTATTAGCTGGAGATCTTGTCAAATCCCCTTAATCACAGTTAGACATGGCTGTTTCATCTCTTAGTTACATATGAATGAATATAAAACAGCAAAGATGTCTGATTCAAAAGAGATTTTGTAAATGAAAGTAGCTTGTTAACTTTAAGATCCAATATACACCTAAGGAATTATTACGACATGTGCAGAGAACATAGGAGTCAGTGATAGAAAGAGCACAGAAACCATTCAGTAAAACTGGTGAGGAAATATTTCAGATACAAGTTCATTTACATTTGGCCATTTTTCACCCTAGTAATCAAAGCTACCACAACATGAAACGTAACAATAAATGAAATGCTTTTGATGCTCGAGATAGCATCACAAGGCGGCTATGTCTGATGGGATATGAAATAAAAAAGTGTCAATATTTACCCAGTGTACTTAATATGGGCTGGCCTGTCCTAAGGATTTTATATATGTTAACTCATTTAATCTCCACTACAACTATAGGACAAAGGTATTATTTTCAAACCTACATTACAGATGAGAAATCTGAGGCTCAGGGAAGTTAAATAATTTATCCAAGATCAGACAGAGGAAATGACTAGAGCCAAGAGCTGCATCCACGTGGTCTGGCCCCTCCCCCAACTTAATGACTACTGGGGTGACAGAGAATATCAACACTAACCTGGAAAAGGTGCAACCATGGAAAGAGAGAAGGAAGAGGTCAGGTGAAGAAAATAGTTTTAACATGATTGTGCTTCATGTTTTTATCTGTCCTCTTCCAAGTGTATGAAACTATATGATTAAAATCAAACCCCTAGCCCACAAACAAATGGTTCGATGACCAGGAATCCATCCTCATAAAGAGACAGGTAGCTTTGTCCTTGGTGGGTTCTGCTGCTTAATCTCAAACTGACCGATTCCACTCCAGTCTTTCATTACCAACAACCCAATTCAAACCAGAGGCAATGGACAGTGTGGTCATGCCAACTGTCTGCCAACAGAACTTCTATGGAAACCACCCTTGGAAAAGAAATGACCTTGGAGCCTGGGCCATCTCTTATCTTTCAGAAGACAGACAGCATGCACAACAGAGCCCTACCATTGAGTCGGGGATCTGTGTGATAACAATCTCCGTTCTCCCACAGGCCAGAGCATGATACCAGGCCATTCAGGACAGAGAGGGCAAGCCCAATGCCCTTTGAGCTTCTGTGACCACAGGAAAAAATGGTCATTTTGAACTCCTTGGCTTCTGCCCGAAGAACATTCACTCTTCAAACATGAGCACCCTCTCTGTGCCAGGCACTACGTGAGACCCCAGGACACAGAATAAAGATGACTCAATCTCTGCCCTGAGGTGTGCAGAGCATAGCAGGGCAAGGCAGGTCTCAGAATCGCCACTTGTGGTGAATGCTATAAGAGACGATGACAGAGTAATGGAAACATAGAGGAAGGAGAGAGTGGAAGACGATGAATAGGCAGGAATTATTTTTGAGTATGATGGATGGGGTTTGGGGTTCAACCAGCTAAAGGTGGGAGAGAGAGAGGAATGACCCTCAGGATTTCTAGCTCTCAGACCAGGTCAGGCCAACATAAAGCAAGACTAGTTACCTGACTTCACTTGTCAAAAGCCCAAAGTGACATCTATTGTTAGCGCCATCTGTTGGCTGTAATAGACGTTGACATATACTGGGTTGACATTAAGCTGTATCTAAACAAACTTTGGAAGTTTCAAACTAGAAGACCATCTGGATATGACGGCATCCTTAACCTAGAAGAGGAGAAAAGGATCGTGATTAAACTATATGAGGTCTGAGGTCAGACTGCCTTGGGGGTAAAGCAATAATATATATGACCTTGGTCAAGTCATTTATCTTAAGACTCAGATTTATTCTAATTTAAAATGGAAATAAAATAGTACCTATGCCATAGATACTGTTTTGAGAATTAGAATATATTTGCATAAACAAAAAGTATCCTACACAAGTAGCGGAATATAAAGTGATATATTTCAAAACTGAATCATTTTGAAAAACTGATTGTCAATATCTATTAGTGTTAAATGTATATATACCTATAATGCAGAATTTCACTCTTAAGTTTATGTACACCAGAAATGTATACATATGGGCTTTGAGTGATTTGTATGTGAATTTCATATTGTTCTGATATGCAATAATAAAAAACTAAAAAGAATACAAATTTCCAGGCCCAGAAAAATGAATACATAGAATGTGGTATGTTCACACAATAGAAAACTATCCAGTTATAAACTCAAGCTACCAGCAACTACACACAATAAAGATAGACAACTCTCACAAACATAATGTTGAAGAAAGAAACTAGATACAAATAGTACATATTGTATGACTCCATTTAAATGATATACAGAAACAGGCTAATTTAATCAATGCTGTTAAAAAGTCGGGATAACACCGCAAAGAGTTAGTAATTAGAGGGAACACTGAAGAAGATCTAAAAATGTTAGTAATATTCTTTCTTAATTTGGGTGCTGCTTTTCTGAATGTATTTACTTTATAAGATGTATAAGGCTGTAAATTATCATGCGAGCATTTTCTGGATGCATGCTATATGTTACTAGAGATTTCTAACTGTTTTTGAAAGTGATATCCTGCCTGTAAATCTCTCATGCTACTCAATTTCAAGATTTACTATAAAGTTGCACTAATCAAGAGAGTGCTATTAGCAAAACTGCAGACACGTAGGTCAGTGGACCAGAATAGAATGACCAGAAATAGACTTACACAAATATGCTCAAATGATTTTTCACAAAGAAGCAAAAGCAGTTCAGTGGAGAAAAGCAGTCTTTTCAACAAATGGTGCTCAAACAATGGGGCATCCACATGTGCAATTAAAAAAAAGAAGAAGAAAAAAACACTAGACACAAACCTTACACCTTTCAGAAAATTAAGTCAAAATGGATCCTAGCCCTAAAAGTCAAATGCAAAACTGAAATTTCTTGGAGAAAAAAATAAAGCATAATCTCTGAAAGAAAAAAAAAATGGTAAGATGGTCTGTATTAAAATTAAAAATTTATCTGTAAAGGACACTCAGAAAATGGAAAGAAAAGCCACAGGCTGTGAGATTATATTTGTAAAATGCTCTCATAACCAAAATATACAAAGAACTCTGGAAATTCAACAAGAAAATAAATAAACAACCCAATTTAAAAAGTGGCCAAAGGATCTAAACAGATACCTGGCCAAAGAAGTTATACTGATGGCAAGTGAGCATATGAAAGCATGCTCACATAGTATGTCCTTAGGAAACTGCAAATGAAAACAGCAATGAGATACTACCACATACCTATCAGAATAACTAAAACCCATAAAAGTGGCAATAGCAATAGCTGGTGAGGATGCAGAGTAACAGGAACTCCCCCGTGGCTGGTGGGAATACAGCCACTGAGGAAGACAGGTTGTCAGTTTCTTATAAAATGAAACAGAGCCTTACCAAAGGATTCAACAGTTGTGCTCTTAGGTACTTGCCTAATTGATTTGAAGAATTACGTCCATACAAAAAGCTGCACATAAATGTTTACAGCAGCTTTATTCAGAATTGATAAAAACTAGAAGCAACCAAGCTGTCCTTCAACAGGCGAAGGAATAAACAACCCGTGGTACATCCACGCAGTGATATATTATTCAGCAATAAAAAAATAAACTATCAAAACATGAAAAGACATAGATGAATCTTAAATGCCTATCGCTAACTGGGAAAAAAAAGGACTCTCAAAAGTCTACATACTGTATGATTCAAATTGCCTGACATTCTTGAAAAGTCAGAAGTGCAGCAACAGTAAAAAGATCATGGCTGCCAGGGGTTGAGCAGGCAAAGCACAGGGGAGTTTTTACAGTCATAAATCTATTCTGTACCATAATGTAACGGTGGATACATGTCACTATGCATTTGTCAAAACCCATATAACTTTGCAGCATAAAATGGGACCTTAATGTATAGAAATTTTTAACAAATCATTTAGAAGGTTGTGAAATCCCGGGATGGGATGCTAAAAGTAACAACACAATCTAACTGTATTACCAATGTATGAAACAGTCTCATTGCAGGTGGAGGAAAACAGTGCTGAGCTAAATAACTGTAGAAATGACTGGGGTCCGTAAGACTAAAGGCAATAGAAGCTGTACATAAACACTGTAGTCTAGTTGATAAATATTTTTCCCGCAGGGGTACAGATCAGCAATTTTGATGGCACTGTAAATGTAGACTGGCATTTAACAATTTAAGAAAATGAATGGCAGATGGTGGGAGCCAGGTTTCTCCCTGTGGAACCAGAAGTTACCAACAAGCAAGGGGAGAAGGCCAAAATGATCCAGGTGGTAATGAATTAGAGCTAGAGACATCACCATGCATGAATTCATGTTTAGCTTAACATAGAAATGGTTACACATAGAAATAGCTGTAGATGGTTATATAAACACAGGTTAGTATATACACATATGTGTCCGTGCTCTGTCAGCTTAGAAGGTCTAAAAGAAATAATACCCCAGTAACAAAGAGCCCAGGCAGCATCCAGATATAGGTTTCTAATACCATCTATATATAAAAGGCTAATATGCAAAGTGTCCCCTCAGGAGTCCACCGGGGAGACCAGGGGTTTGATCACTCACTATGACATCTGCTGACCACCAGTGAGCGGCGTGGAACAAAGGAAGGCCCCAACCAGCAGCCGGCAGCCAGGGAAGGAAGGCCCCAGCTGGCAGCCAGAAGGCCCTGATCAGCCCTGACCGGCAGCCAGGCCTAGAGACCCTACACATGCATGAATTTTGTGCACTGGGCCTCTAGTTCTCCAATAAAAGGAAACAGGGCTCCTTGGAAATGGCTGGTTCTAGGATTAGGGTAGGAAATATATAAGACAAGCTTGGAGCATTTTATAGTGCTAGAAAAGTGAGAAGGTGCTCCAAAAACAATTCACTCACACACATACACACACACACACTAAGGGTATGTCAAAGACAAAAAGGAGCCACTCTCAATGGCCAAAACAGGAATGACTTGAGCAATAAAATAAAGTAGAGCTAGGTTATAACCGAAGTATAAAATAAGAAACCATGAGTCCATACTGATTAAATGAAATGATTGAGTAATAAATAAATGGGGGATAATGTCTAAATCTCCTGTGTAATAGAATTCCAAATAATTTCTGTAGATACTCCACCCTCCAGGAGAGAGGATCATTCCCCACTGGTAAGTGCGGGCTGCATACGGGAACTTCCTTTCAAAGAGCACAGTATGCAAAAGGGGAAAGA
>NW_006283656.1:238399-248919 GCF_000327345.1 Myotis davidii
GACAAACACAGAGGGAATAATTTGAGAAAGAGACTTATCAGAAGGTGGGAAGAGAAGCAAAATAGGATGATGGTTCAAAAACAAAGGAATGGTGTCTTCCAGGAAGGAAGGTGGCACAGTTTTAATGCTACATAAGATTCGGAATATATATATATATATATTCCCACAGATCCACCTGTGACTTCAGTAAGTCAGTTTTCAAGGAGTTGAATTTAGAATGAAACTTAAAGGAGTAAAGACAGTGAGATAGTAAGTCTTTCAGCTTTGTCAGGCCAAATAGCATCGGCCACAGTGAACAGCTGGCTCAATAAAGGGAAGGCACCACTATCAAGATAAAATAGGTGATAAGACATCTTTATTATAACATTTAAGATTTGAGAATTTTGCTAATAATTTGACTAACAGTGGAAAGGAACAATAGAAGATATGGTAAAGATGTGGTAATTGACAGAATAAGACCTATGAGGAACCGTGAGAGAAAATGACAGTTTCCAATTGAAGCAGATAGCCTTGGAGAGTAAGGTTACCCCTTTTTCTCTAAGACAAGCATGAGAGAAGCAAAGTAGCCTGATGATGATGATGGTGATGGCGATGATGATGATGATGGCTGCAACAAAGATTTATTGAGCTATTCCTACATGCTTTGTTTGTACTGGATGTCTCACTCATAGCATAACTCCGGCGGTGGGGATGTGGCATGTACTATTACTTTCATTCTATAGGTGAAGAAATTGAGTTCTGATAGTTTAAATAACTTTCCCAATCTGGTAAATGGTAGAGCTTCATTGCTCCTCCCAATACTCACTCTCCTCAAAATATTTTAGACCTCACCCACCTCTTGGTAGTGGTAAGTTTAGGTACCCTCCCAGTACAGAAGCCTGGGCGTAGGAAGTGAGGGGCATGCTGGTCTACCTCTAATATCTGTGGAGCCTTCTGTAAGTCATGTATCATGTCTGAGACTCAGCCTCTCAACTGTGGGATGAAAGATTAGGACTACAGGAATCGCTTCAGATTGTTTCTACCTCCAACAATCTTTGATCACTTTTAAAGACCCAGACAGGCTTTGGAAGAGTGTACTATCTAGCTGTAAAATCTCTCATAGTTTTTAAGGTGAAGAATGTGGCTCATTCAATCCAATTTTCTCTGTAAAGGGCCAGATAGTAAGTCTTTTAGATTTTTCAGGCCAAATAGCATCTGCCACAATGACTCACCTCTGCAATCATAGTAGGAAAAGCAACCATAGCTAATATATAAATGAATGAATGTGGTTTTGTTTCAATAAAACTTTATTTATAAAATGCTGAAGGCTAGATTTGGCCCAGGGGCTTCAGTTTGCCAACTCTTACAACTTGAGAGCTGAGGTCATTAATAGTACCTCTCTCCTGTAACTCAGACGATGACCTCAGATAAGCCAGTTAAACTTGCTTCAAACCAGTAAGCTAGAAACCACAGAAAACAGAGGTATATACCCTACCATGACATGAGGAGGCAAAGCTATAAAAGTGATAGTTAAACACTGAATTAGGGCTATCATACAGAATGGCTAGGCCAGCTGTTCTTTCTGGCCAGTGACTATTAAATAAGAAAGAATGGGACTAAACTGCACCAAGTGTTAAGTTGAGAAAGAGAGAGAATGAGAAAGAATAATTGGCTAGGAAATACCATACTGCACGCTAGAGTTAAGTTGGAAGATTTGGCTTCTCTGGGTATCTTGAAGAACTGAATAGATAATGATGTGTCAACAATGACCAGAAATAAGCCCAAACAGAAACCGATGGGTAGGAAGTGGACTTGAAGCCTTTTTCCTTGGCTTATGAAGCTCCCAAGTTTCTTCATTACGGCACCACAACAGACACTCGGATGCATCCGAAGTACCCATTTAGGCCTTTGGACAGTTCCCATTAAAATTTGAGACCCTGTGTGATTCTGGGAATGCCAATTCTTTCCTCCCCTCCAGGGGTTAGCAGGTGATCTCGTCTAAGCCAGCCATATGGACTGATCAGAATGACCCCCAGACCCTTTCTAATGAAGGAACAAGGGCATATTCATCTTGTCTGGACAGGCAATGTGTGGACAGGAAGCCTTCAACTGTTGGCGTCATTTGCCATCATGAGGGAAGTCAAACTCCGAATGATGCCAAAACACCAGGGAGGGTGGTCAAGGGATTCACCAACAATAAACTCAGAGTCCTAGTGACACCATGGCCTCTGGTTCAAATATCACTAGAAGCCTGCCCGACCTTCGGCCTTAGACATTTATACACAACTGATCTGTCCTCTGTTGTCTAAGCCAACTGGAGTTGGCTTTAGTGCTACTTCCAAGAGTACATCCTAACTGATATCTAGTCCTTCCTCATTTGTATCTGTAGCATGCCTTATGCATAGAGATGAAATAAATGTTTAAATACGCTCCTAACATTTTTTATCTAAAATATTTTCTAAAATGGTTTCCTAAAACTGAATATTATTTTGAAAGCGTGATGGTCAAATGATCACCTTATCATCACTGGTTTCAACCTGTCCAACTCATTTCTCCTCACCTTCTCCACACAGAAGACAGACTGGCTCGAAGGCCTCTGCCCTTTCAAGCTGATCAGATATAAAAGATCATAATTCAAAGTCCTGTCCCCAGGAAAGAATTCCCTCATGCAAATCAGTTCTGTCTACAAGCCTGGAAGCTTATACCCCAGGTGGCCTCTGAGAAAAAGCTACAGAAGCACACTATTTCAAGCCCTTCCCCCACCCCACCCCGAAAGCCCCAGCTAAGGACAAGAAACAATGCATGAGGAATCTTTATGTCTTAGGGCAGCAGAAAAGAGATTTCTAATTTACTCAGAAATGCGGGGAAGGGGTTAGACAATGCTAGGTCATGTTTCATTCATTCTTTCCATTCTATTTTTAGTTTCCGCCAGGAAGTAAAGTACCACAGGAAATTTTTAGTGCTCAGCATACTGGATACTTTACATGAACATAAAAACAAGAGCAGGACAACCTATTGACTGCCGTAACATTTCTCCCTTGCTAGCCAGCAGCAAAACAAAGATAATGTATTAACCAGCCTCTCCGATCCATTCATCTTTTCAAGATATGCTGAATTCTTAGCCTGGAAAGATGCACGATGGAGAACATCCATCTTTAATATGTCATTGAAACAAGGCTACTACTTCAAACACACAGTCGTCTTTTTTTTCCTTCCTTATTACTAAGTAAAACTTTTCCAAATGGCCTGCCCTCCCGAAAAAAATAGATAGAACAGGCCCACTCCAAAAATATGCATTTCTCTACCTGTCCAGAATATAAAGGGAGTCAAATAGGCCAAATGGAAGGCAAACAGAAAAGCCAATGCAAAACAGACACAGGGACCTCAAAGGCGTTGCATGGATCTTGCATCTTCTGTAAGTTGTGTTTCAGATGAGCTTTCTTGGGATTCTATGCCTACGAGAGAATGTGAAACACTGGAAGGGGAGAGCAAAGAGTCGCAAAGTATAAAATGGTGCCTTGGGGACAATCCCAGTGGGTCTTTCAGACCCTGGCTGCTTCATCTGGTCTGCTTCTTCCTGTCCTGATCTATTCATCCCCCACCATATCATACTAACTTTTCCTCTTCCAAGGGTAAGCTCATCTACAAAGGACACTTTCCTCTGGTGCCCAAGGGGCTTGAAATCCCAGGACTATTATATTTGTATTGTGTTTTCCTTCCTATGGGAACATGGGAGAGAATAATGTTATAACCATTATTCTAAGCAAGGAAGGCCAAAGGCCAAGATGCCTTTCTCAAAAGATATCTGTGTGCTTTCTCTGAGAAAGAAGAAATAACATTTGCAAATACCCTGCTGGAAATTCCCTTGTATGGGAATCCTATCTGCGTTACCTTTATTTCTCCTTAAATAGATTAGAGTAGACATTTCTCTTTCGTATCCCAAAGAAAGTCATCCAAAGACATCATGGGTCAAAGTCACAACTGGATTAGGAAGGGGTTAAAATTATTTTCAATAACCTATACCTTGGACATCAAGAACATTATAAAAGGTCCAGGATGTCCCTTTTCTCTTGCTGAAGAGATTGATTAACTACCTAGAGTCCTGGATGTGGGACTCCCTTCTGTCTTTTCCTGTCCCCTGTCACTGAGGAAACACACTAACTTCAGGTCCCTGGGCCTGTGGAATTATTGAGAAGACCCATGTTAGGGGAGAAAGCTGGAAGAATTTGGAGAATTACTCCAATACTTTGTGAGCAGTGTTCTTGATGGTGAATAAGGGGCCATGTGGAACCGTTCACTTCCCTGAAATGTCCATTCACCCTGCAAGTAACAGAATCAAGAGTGATCTAGTTCAGAAAGTGGAGGGACCTAAAATTGGCTTGGAATGCCCGAGGCTAAGACCTCTCTTGATTAACTACATCTCTAACTTCAGCCCTGCTAACGACCATGTACTTATCTAGACTTTACAGAACTCCAGGACAGAGGACAAATCCTGTCCATCCAGTAAAATCCGTACATGTCTATTTTTTTGGAAACTTTTTGAAAGGTCAAGTTAACTATTAGTAGTAATCTTTTCCCGTTGTAAAACAGAATATGAACCAGAACAACTAGAAGTTTTAGAGCCTCCTTGCAACCAACAATTGATGATAATGAGGATAATGATAATGTTAATTCTATTGGCCTCGCCTGGTGACTTGCAGCACTAGCCTACCTTGAAAATCCAAATAAATTAACATTATAAAAAAGTTAAACAGCTCCAAGCACACTATGCTGGTGGATTGCTGACATCTGAGATGAGGTCGTATTCCATTGCAGTTGGATAGTTAATTTCCCCCAAATCTGCAAAGAACCATGTGTCCCAAAGCCATAAATTTGGGGGGAGGGCTAATTTGTAAGCAAGGTATGGAGTGGGGAGCCAAATTGAACATTAAACAAAGATATGAATGGAATTATTTTAGAGGTTCACCAACTGGGCAGCAGAGAAAAGTGGGAAGAAATTTCCCACTACTATGAAAACCACATTGAGCAAAGAAGAGAAACTACATTCTGGTAAATCACCTTTATTAAGAATCTATGACATAGATCAGACCCTCAAACCTCAGAGGGAAGGTAGGGGAGGGTGGGGGTAAGGGTGAGAGATCAACCAAAGGACTTATATGCAAGCATATAGGCCTAACCAATGGACACAGACAACAGGGGGGTGAGGGCATGAGTGGGGGGGATGGGGGATAATGTGAGGATAAGGACACATATGTAATAATCAAAAAAAAATTTAAAATATATATATATATTTTTAAAAAATCTATGACATGTTCAACACAGACCAGGTTCTGGGACAATAAGATTTGACCTAAACTTCCAATATCAAGGATGTGAAATAAGAACAGTTAAGTACTTCTTTATCCCTATCACTAACAATCCCCTCCCCCCAAATGGTTTTTTACCACCTCTGCTTAAGGGGAGAGCAAGTAAACATACAATTGTCAAATCCAGTGACTTCTGCTCTTAAGTAATTTTTTAGGCTAATAATGAACCCAAAGATCTCTCTCTCTCTCTCTCTCTCTCTCTCTCTCTCTCTCTCACACACACACACACACACACACTCCTATTCAACATTTTATTCTGTATTCATAACATTTCAACTCTTTTTCTTTGGTCCCTGTTATCAGTGGGCACACAGCTTAACACATCATCTTCCAAATTTTTTTCCCATATACATATTCCATCTACATATCTACTATTCTAAATAGTTTTCCATGCTTAAGGACACATGGCAAGTGTCCCACATTCACACATGTATTTGCATACATAACATATTCCTTCTTCTCCTTGCAAGGAATGGAGGAACTTCAAACCTGAAGATAATGGAGAATGACGAATCCTTCTTTTCCCAACTCTGCACTGATCACTTCACCCCACAAATAAACCAAGTATCAAAGACAGTTTCTTTACTTGCTCTCATGAAAGACAAAATGGTGTGAGCGTAGCCTTTTCCAACTATAGCTCTATGTTAGAATCTCCAAGGTAATCTTCTAGAGAATATTAACTGGGCCTCATACTTTGAGATTCTGATGTAATTGGTGGAGTGAAAAGGGTTTTAAAATCACCTGGCTGGCATGGTTCAGTGGTTGAGTGGTGATCTATCAATCAGGAGGTCACAGTTGGATTCCTGGTCAGGGAATATGCCCAGGTTGCAAGCTAGATCCCCAGTGTGGGGCATGCAGGAGGCAGCCAATCAATGATTCTCATCATTAATGTTTCTTTCGTTTTCACCCTATCCCTTCCTGTTTGAAATCAATAAGAATATACTTTTTTTTTTAAAAAAAGGGTCTTAAATTTAAAGACAGATGGACTTGCATCTGTCTTTAAATTTAAAGTCCCTTTCTATCACTGTGAGTTATATGCTCTTGGGTAAGTTACCTAAATTCTCTGCCTCAGTCTTCTAATCTGTAAAATGGAAATAGTATTATTACTGAGAGGATCATATATAATATATGTAAAACCACCAGCATACTCCTTAAATGGTATACCTCCAAAAATGGCAGCTTATTATTATTCATATTCACAATTCTCCAGGATTCCCGATAATAAAACAAAAAACACAGTTAAAAAAAAAAAGGCTCTGAAGTCTTTAAAGGATTCTAACATACTTTCAAATGCCATGCTGTTTAGTATCTATGTCCATATAAAACTGTGCAGTATCTGAAATACTATTGTGACATCTTAAAGAGGTAACATATCTTGGTGCTAAGCAATGATGCATTCTGACCCTTTTATTCCTGTCCCACATTTCTTTTTATTAAATGTCGTGATCTAATTTAAAACAAATATATTAACTGACTAGGTTATTACATGACCAATATTTTCAACCACGACAGAGTATAATGGAAAGCTCTTCCATGTTTATTTAACAGTAGAGCATTACTGCTGTGTAAATGAAGTCTGAAATTCATGGTCTGTTGTATAATGGTGCTGTTTCTTATGTTTATTTTTCCAAGTTACATACGAAATTACACTGTATACAAATATGAGTAGCTAGAAACTGGACTCATTACCAAGATGCTATTAAGTCGTTATGGTCTGATAGTCCTCAGTAGCATCTCACTGGTGTGGTGTCTTATGACCAAAAGCCAACAACGCAAAATGTGTGACTGCAAAACTCAAATATAAACAGGAAAGAGAAAAGCACGTGCAAATGTGGCGAAACACCTTTTCATTTCAGTGCATGGACCTGAATTAGAAACCAAATGTTTTTTTTCTCGAAAGCAACCCCACGTCTCTATAAACACCTCCCTGTGGTGGGAGAACTCCCAAGAAAAAAAGATGCAGAAGGAGGTACACGGGACCCATCGCGGGTCCCTTCTTCTGCAGGACGGCACAGCCTTCTTCCTTTTCACAGAAAAAGGCCTGGCCCTGTTACTAAAAATGAGAGTGAAGAATTCGTGAGCATAGAAGGTCTTGCAGGGACACAGAGTATGAGCACTCAGACTCCTGAGAAAGCAAGCAAAGGAGAGCAATTATTTCCATTCTCAGTCTTTGTGTTCCAGATATTGGAACGAATAAAGGAGGTATTGGGAAAAGTGCCTGGAGGCACCACCCCAAATGTTTTCAATTACTATTCTGAACATTCATTAACCATCAAAAATATGCCATGCTGAACAGTCTTGGGTAGATATCAATCAAAAGCACATTTTCTCACAAATGAACAGGGCGGGGGCGGTGGGGGGCGCCCGAGACCCAGTTCTGGCATCTTTATTCCTTTGGATTCTTTTCTCTGGGAAAAGATCACTTTAAATTGCTGTTTATGCTCATAATAGACTAGTGCCTTTGAGGCCTTTACTATTTAAAGTGCGCTTAATGTACAGTCAATGTACATGGGAAGTTCACGCTGCTTATACGCAGCTCAAAGGATTTCAAACCACCTCCCTGGAAGCCCTTCCTCTCCCCTCAAAATTCCCATCTGAGTTTCCTGGAGGCTGAGTTTCAACAGAGCGCGAAGGAGACGCCTCTCAAAAATGGATTTCGCAGGGATCTGGGCTCCATCGAAGGAGCCCTCGCTGATGTGAGAGCCATCTCTGTTACCGCTCAGCTTCCCATGCGGGAGAACACACGCCACGGACTCGCTGCAATGGGAAATGCTGTGCCAGGCATCAAGCCCTGTTCTCACCCGTTCCCCCAATCTTCCAGGGTCATATTTTTCTTGTGGTTTCATTCCTCGCATTCGTTGTGCTTATCGTCGAGGTCCTTTGGCCTTCAGAATTCCCACCCAATTCAATGAACTTATTTGGTGCGCAGCGTTTTCTGTCCTCTCTCTGGCAGTTGATAGGGTTCACTCTTAAGAGTGTCCACACTCCATTTCCATTTCACACACACTTCTCGGTCTCGGTCCACATGTGGCTGTCCATAGGGGACCCACATCAGCTCTGTCCCATGTCACCCTGAACTTCCATTCCTCCTGGGAGAGCTCAAACATTCTTTTTTTTTAAGACTTTTTAATTGACTCTTTTAGAGAGTGAGAGCAAAAGAGAGGGAGAAACATCAATGTGAGAGCAAACACTGATAGGCTGCCTCCTCCACAACCCCTGACCAGAGATTGAGCATGCAGCCCAAACATGTGCCCTGACCAGGAATCGAACTGGCAACATTTTTGGTGCACGGGACAATGCCTATCCAACTGAGCCACACCAGCCCCAGTGAGAGATCAGCCTAAGAGTAAGGGAAAAGCTAAAGGATGGGGAACTAACTAGTCTGCATTCCAGATAAAGGAGCAGAGACCTGGAAATATTACCTGGATTCCACACCTATATTATTTTTCAAAATAATGGATATTATAAATCAAATGCCTACAGAGATCTAGGAGTTAAGTGATCAACTCTGAGTGGGGACCATGGAGGTGCAGCACACGCCCCCCTCATAAGGCCCAGCACTGCACTGTCTCAAACACCCTCCACTGCCGCTGGCATCTGTCGTGGCTCTTTTCCTATTGCAAGATACTCTGCAATTCCAATATAATAAAGTTCCTGAAAGTTCCCCTTTGGGCCAATGCGTCACAGGACATTAGATCTGGGCAGATCAAAAGCAAGTCCTAATATCTTCTTCTCCAGCTTCCACAGCCTGCTTCCTCACCGACTTCAGATCCTTGTCCAAGTGTCACTGTCCAGGCACCCTTCCCTGACCTCACTGTTTAAAGTCATTAGCCCTTTTCTCCGAGCAATTCCCCTTCCCTGCTTTACTCTCTCCATGGCACTACCACCTGACATACTATCATTTTCACTTATGTATTTGTCTCTTCTTTCTAAAATACAATCTTTGTCAGGGTAGAGATTTTTGCCCATTTTTTTTCACTGTTCTATCAACAGTACCTAGACTAGTACTTGGCTTATAATAGACTAGAGGCCTGATGCACGAACTTGCAGCCGTCTCGGCCCTCACAGCCCCGGCTTTGTACGGAAGGTCGTCCGGAAGGACATTCGAGCTAATTAGCATATTATGTTTTTATTATTATAAATACTCAGTAATGTCTGAGACAGATGAAAGATTATTCCTTGATGACTAGATGTCAAGAGTGACTGCACCATCTAGGTCTTTTAGCAGCTAATGGGAGAAGGATAGGACACAAGAAGCCCGAGGGGCCGCAAGATTAAAAAAATAATTGAATCCATACACTTCTCATGATGATGAAAGTTCCCCCTACACCTCTCCTCATAATGTCACCAGCTGCTTCTTAAGGTGACACAAGTCAAGAGAATGGAGAAGAGGGGAGGAGACAATACCTATACAATTTTTTGAATGGTTTGCTTCTTCAAGAAGGAATAAAGATACTACCTAGCCTACCACTATGGGGCAGCAGCCAGCTTGAAGTCAGTACCTGATGTTTAAGATTTTGCAAACCAGACTATCTTCTCTGGAGAAACCTTGGAGAGAAGTCAGGGCCTCCAGGTGGGGAGGAGACCAAAAGTGGTCTATGACATAGTGGAATGATGGTCAGAAGGCGAGTAGAGAGATGCCTTTCAGTCCCAACCAGACTGTGAATCATGCTACCCCCTGTGCTCTGTAAAGTACATATTGTGGTACACTTACTGTCACTCTCTCTGAAATCATTATTTCATTTGACAAATTAAGAATACCTACCAGGTGCAAAGCATTGTGCTAGGTGCCATAGGGGAGAGAATCAAGTCCCTGCCTGCAAAAACCGAGTTACTGTGTGGTATGTTGAGATTGCTGGGCCTTGCATGGGCCTCTGAGCTTTACCTGAGTCAGGAGACCTATGGTGCAATCCCGGACAGGAGAACTGAGCCTTTCATATCTGCCTTGATTGGTCCCTTTTAAAACTTTTATCTGTAGTTGCATGCCACAGGAATGCTAGAGACAGTTATTTTATCATTATTTTGTTATAAGAAAGCCATATATTAGAATCAGCTCAAGTCTTGCTGACTTTTTGTGACCCCGAGTCTTCCATAAAATTGATACAATTACAGACATACCTCATTTCATTGTGCTTCGCTGTATTGCGCTTCAGAGATATTCTTGCACTTTTTTTT
>NW_006283656.1:249615-254644 GCF_000327345.1 Myotis davidii
GTCCCAGGTTCAATTCTGGTCAAGGGCATGTACCTTGGTTGCAGGCACATCCCCAGTAGGAGGTGTGCAGGAGGCAGCCGATCGATGTTTCTAACTCTCTATCCCCCTCCCTTGCTCTCTGTAAAAAAATCAATAAAATATTTTTTTTTAAAGTCCTTCGCAAGGTTTTGTAAAACCCTAAGAACCACGTGGAAGAAACCTCCCAATAACTCTAATTGTCATCTTGGGATGCAGAGGGGAAAGAAAACAAATACATCTAATTCCAATAACGTTTTTACACAAACAATAAAATTTCAGCCTCATGTTTTTGAAATACTAAGTAGTTTTCCACCTGGCATGTCAATATAAAAATCAGTATAATTTTTAAATTTAATTCACAAAAAAGTAAAATGGATCACTTCCTAAAAGATACAGGAATAAATACTAGCAAGAAAAACTTATTTTCAATGTGTTTATGTATTACAGTAATTCAATAAAAAAACATGGGACGGGGGCAAAATGATTCTAGTATTAGAAAATTGCTTTCTCAGAACCATACCAAGCAGTATCATAGAATGAGGAAGTTGAAGGACTTAACCTTTCTGCTTGACCCATGGCAGAATTAAATTATATCTTCCCCAACCTGATTTCTTCCATGAAATCTATTCTGTTTAGGATGAAGGTCAAGTACCAAGTGAGAATGATTTAGTGCTGCTCTTCAAATCCAATTCCATAATCATACTTCTGTCTCAAAATACTAGCTGGACATCAAAGATGAAGAAGAAAAAAAAGACCAAAAAAATGGAGCCACACTCTCAAGCATGTTATGCAGCTGGAATATGACCATTTCAGATTCTATCTTCCTAAGTACAAATAGTACTTTCATTCACCCAACACTGAACAAACAGGGCGGCTGTTGCTGGCTTCACTGTTTTTTTAGCAACTCACCTTTTCACACGGAGCAGCAACCTCCATCGTTATCTCCCCTTTCTCAAAAGAACTTGACTTCTTTGGAAAAACTGCAGTGCTTACATTAAATTCTTTTATTTCCTTGTCTGTCCATGTAGAGTAGTCACTTGACTCCAGAGAAAGTAAAATTCGACAACTGCAAATACTTCAGAAATAGGCAGGACCAAAATAGCACAGTGGACAAGCATAGCAACTGTCTAGTCCTTAATACAAACCTAACAGCAGCTTGGAATGGGACAAGAACTACTATTTATTAACTATCCTCCGTGCAATGAGGTTGCACAGGTGTTGAGGAGGATGAGGTCATTAAAGTAGATGGCCTAAAACAAAGTCTGAGCTAGGCAAAAAAGGAATATTCTCCCCCACTTTCCCCTTCTAAAGCACTTCGGAGGCATGCCATAGATTAAAGTTATTCTTTGTGGATAAGTTCCAGTTTTAATTAGATACTCCTGGGAAGATGAATTAACCACCATAAATTGAGTGCCTACTATGTGCTCTCATTTTTGCTTTGGTCTTTACAAAGTAATAGGGTCATCAGACACCTTGCCTTCAAAAACTAAATGGGCAAAACAGCAAAATGTAAGGGGTCATCACATGACATAACTTAAGGACTGTGTGATGAAAAGGTGTGAATTCAAAGGGACAGATAGATAGATAGATGCCACCATGAATTTGGCAGATAGAGGTGGGCTTGAAATAAGGTTAAAAGTTCTGGCAGCTCTATAGAAGGAAAAAAGAACAAAAAATTTGCGGGGGTGGTAGGGGGGAGGGGGGTTGTCACATGAACAGCACCTAAAAATAGAAAGGCCCAAATTCTATTTGGGAGGCAAAATAGAGTGCCATTGGCTGGGTATGGTCTCTTTAAGACAGTTCAAAGACTTTTTGTATATTATGTAGTAGACATCTAGAGACTGCGTTCCTCTCATTCTCATGGCAACAGACACGTGTGCCTACCACTTCACCCATTGTTTTGTGGATTTTCTTCTTTTCTTTCTCCTATAATTTACTATCTTAACCATTTTTAAGTGTCCAGTTCAGTGGTATTAAGTACATTCATATTGCTGTACAACATCACCACCATCCATCTCCAGATCCCCTTTCATCTTACAAAACTGAAATTCTGTACCCATTAAACAATAACTGCCCATGATCCCTCTCCCTCAGCCACTGACAACTATCAATCTACTTTCCTTTTTTTTTTTTCCTTTTTTTTTTTTTAATTAATCTCCCTGCTGCCCCCAGGCCTAGGACTCTGGTAACTACCATTATATTCTCTCTGTTACTATGAGCTTGGCTTTTACTCCCACTACAATTCTACATGTGAGTGAGATCATGCTATATTTGTCTTTCTGTGTCTAGTTTACTTCACTTAGCATAATATCTTCCAGACTCACCCATGTTGTCGCAAACAACAGGATTTTTTTTTCTTTTTTTATGAAACTGAGTACTATTCCATTGTGTTTATGTAGAATGTACAGTGGTGGGCAAAAGTAGGTTTACAGTTATTCCTATGAAAAATAATACAAGAATTAATAAATAATACAAGAAGAAACTCTGTGCTTCACGTACTCACAACTATAAACCTACTCTTGCTCACCGCTGTATTTTCTTTATCTACTCATCTACTGATGGACATTTATGCTGTTTCCATATCTTGACAAGTGTGAGCAATGTTTTATGGATATGGGAATACAGGTAATTCCTTAAGGCAGTGATTTTATTTCCTTTGAATATCTACTCAGAGATGGGATTGCTGAGTCACATGGTAATTCTCTTTTTAATTTTTGAGAAACCTCCACCCTGTTTTCCCTTTTGGATGCCTTTTATTTCTTTTTCTTGCCTAACTGCTCCAGCTAGGACTTCCTGTACCATGCTGAATAGAAGTGTGAGAGCAGGCAACCCTTGTCCTCTTCCTGACCCTACAAGAGAAGCTTTCAGCTTTTCACCATTGAGTGCAATGCTAGGTGCGGGCTTGTCATATATGGCCTATATTATGTTGAGGCAAATCCCTTCTATACCTAATTTGTCAAGAGCTTTTAATCATAAAATAATGTTGAATTTTGTCAAATACTTTTTCTGCACCTATGAGATGATATGATTTTTATTCTCCATTTTGTTAATGTGGTACATACCACATTTATTGATTTGTGTATATTGAACCATCCTTTTGTCCCAGGGATAAATCCCACTTGATCATGTGAATGATCCTTTTAAAGTGTGGGTGAGCAGATATTGTTGACTAAAGTAATGCAACATATATATATATATAATATTTCATATTCTTCCTAAAATAATTTTCCTATGATTTTTCCAGTAAGCTGATATGAGAAGCAATTATGAATTTTCCAGAAGGTCAAGTAATAAACGGGAGAATTCATCCTTTCTTCTACACCAGGCTGGGAATATTATTACTCTGGGTTCAAATTCCAGCTTTACCAATTAACAGCTTTGTGACCCTGAGAAGTAAGTCAATTAACCTATCTGGACCCTACTTTACCTATCTACAACACACAAATGACAAGAGTAGCTCACTCACAGTGTTTCTGAGAATTAAATAAGCCAATACATATAAAGAACTTAGTACAATGTAATGTGATAAGGGCTCAATAAATGTGAGCTAATATTCTTGGGCCTAAAACAAAATCCTAAAAATAATGAGATACCTGATCCATGAAAAAAATAAGTCAATTTTCAGCTGCGGGTCCAATAAATTAATCTCTTAAGCATCTACTATGTACACAGTACTTCATAGTGCTTAAAGTAGTGTCTAATATTAACTCTTAAAATAAACCTATTAAGTAGCTTATAACTATAATCACTCTGGAGGGAAGAAAAGCAAATATGAGGAAAAGTTAAGTAATATGTCCATATGTCACAACTAGAACTTGAACCCAACAGGGCTGTATGCGTTACAAGACTCAACTTTTTCCATAAAGCCATACAGACAAAAGAACAAGAATACTTTCAATATTTTGGTTCTGGAAAGTGGAGTAGAATGATTGATTATAGTGGAATCTCATCTGACACAGAGTTAGGGTCTAATATCAGATTTTAGGGCAAAAATGAACTATAGACAAAGTGACCTTCAAAATGTCCCTGAATTTATCTTTAAATTTTCGGTACTTGGGTCCTGAAAGCAAAAAAAGCCAAGAATTGATTCTTTTAGTTTTCCTTTGTATTTTTTTAATCGTTGAGGGAGGGAGTACTTTGCCATTGGGCAAAGCCCTTTTTCTTTTGAATTGGTGAAGATTTCAGCACATGGAATATGTGGTAAATAATTATTTGCCTTCTTACTCTCTGGACAGATATCATCATACACCCTTATTTATGTTCCAATAAATTTTGAGATTCCAACTAAATATTGCACTTTGAACACACGTTTACCACCACTCCGACTCAAATCCCCACAAATCATAACAGCAGAAAAAAAAGTTTTAAGACAAATAAAAGACAAAGAAGAAGATAAAAACAATTAAATTTTGAAAGCTGGAGAGCAGATGAAATTAGCAAACCAGAAGAAGTATGTCAGCACTGGAGGAATCCCCTAAGAGAATATGTACTGGATTTGGGCAATGTATGCCAATGAAATAAATGAATAAAACAGCCAAAATAGAGGAACGGCCAAAAGTAAAAAAAAACAAACAAACAAACAAACAAAAACCACACACAATTAAATCCCCAGACCATCTCCACACTCCAAACTCCAAGGTCATTTTGGGCAGGAGTTACAACGGGGAGGGCCAGCCTCATGTCCCATGTATGTTCATAAGACACACCAGTACAGTCTTTGCCCCACCAAACTCTCAGGATAGCTTTCCATTCATTTTTACCTTTAACTTCTCTCAGCATATTTCCAGCAAATTCTCCTTCACTACCACTGGACAAGCAGCTAGTTCTCAGCCACTCATTTGGGTTTTGCAACTGACTATGGTATATTATATTTTTGTTCCACAGCACCCTGGATGAAACAATATAATATCCTATCACACTTACATAATAAAATATTATAAAGCTAAACACTGGTTCTTTAAAACATTATGCTACACCTATAATGAGAAAGGTGTCTGATTTAGTTGGGGTT
>NW_006283656.1:254686-278543 GCF_000327345.1 Myotis davidii
CAACATCAATAGATAATATCAAAACAAAACCCGAAAACCAATCAAGAAATGGTAGTGGAAGCATGATTGCATGTTTTTTGTGAACATGGAGGTAAAACTCAGGAGAAATAGCTCTAAAAGCTGGAAGAGGTTGACCCTGGGGAGTGGGAATTGAGCTGAGCGGGTAGGGCAGAAAAAGTATTACTAGTGTTCATTGTGAATCTTGCACATCTGTATAATTTTAAAAGTATTTATACATAACCTTGAAAAAATAAAATGCATCTGCAGGAATCTGTTCCCTCTCTCAGTTATTAACACCATAGTCAGTTTTACATCCTATCCTCTCCAAAAATTGCAATGATCACGTGGCTACGTCAAGTTAGGATGTCAGAATGATTAAGTGCAAGGCACACTTTAAACAGGTCTGAGAAAACCCATATTTAAATACTATAAACTAGGAGATGACACATAAGTCTATAAAGTCTTTCCCAAATGGATTCTTTAACACAGAGATCTTCGAACATATCTAAAATGAGTCAATTGATTTTTAAATATGATTTACATGCAGCATTAAAGCAATGTGTTCAATGAACATAGCAGAGCAGGCTGTATTCAATCTGCCATCCACACTAGCATACTGAGGATGATACAGTTATGTGAGATTACTACCTTAAGAAAACTTGAAACAGCCGCTGGTTATATTTCAATCAAAATATCCACTTTTCAAATTTCTTAAAATGAGGCTATCAACCCGTTATTATATCACTTAACCCTTATGAGTTAAAATGAGTGCTCGTGAGTGATTTTTCTCATGCGTAGAGTAGCTCTGAAATATGGATTCACAAGCATCAGGAGTGTGATCAACCCCACTGAGAATTGCTGTGAATAAATGGCTTTGGTAAAGCTAACTGTTAAAACCTGGCATTCACTGTCAACATCTAGCTATCTGTTTTCCCTCCTATCTTCAAAGACTTTTTTCAGATAATAATTTGCTTGATAACTTCCACAGCCCTGTATATTCTGCAGTTGTTCAAACCACTCAAATTTGATTTTCATTAAATCATAATGATTTTGGGCTCCTGTGTTTGACACATCATGACATTTCAAATTATATATTGATTCAACAGTAAAGGAACACAGGTCTAGAAGTTCATGAGAGGCACTCACAAGATCTCCATGTGTATTTTCACAGATTCGGATAGATGCATAGAACTATTGACATTTTGAACACCCAATTTCTGCCATGAACTTGGCACAGTGTCCAATATATAGAGGGCTCTGAGATGGTATCCTAAAAATATCATTCTTTCCATACTTTCATAAAGGTGAATCATATAATTTTAATCTAGTTTTTAGAAAATTATTTCCAGCACCAGTGACTAAAATCATTGGAGTGACTAAAATTAAAATTTTTCAGATGTCAATGCATTAGAATGATGCCACATTCATTGCCATGATACCAATGGCTCGATTCAGCCACATTACAATTTTAAATTACTTTCACATCAGTTAATTCTAAAAACAGATATATTTTTTATAAGGCTTCTTATTTTGGGTTATCCAACACATTTTTAGAACTACACATTAAATGTATGTCATTTTTTTCCCCTCCTTAGAAAGCTTTACCCAAATGGACTGGAGTGTACCATGGATAAGTATAAGCTTATAAAGTCAACCTAAAGAGCAATGAAAATAAATACATCATCAACCCTGACACCAGGAAATTGTTCCAAGTTCCCATCACAAACTTGAAGGTATAACTGCCATAAATAATCTCATTTGAACTAAAAGAAGGTATCAAAAGTTGACATTAACTCCCCTACCTGAGAAAGAAGTATAATGTAACAGCATTCAAGAAGATGCTAAAATGTCTCCCCAGCAGCTCTCAAGTTTGAGGTCCCAGTGAGAAAGTATCTCCCATTGGAGATACACAAGAAAGATAAGAAACCCAAGTTAGAGTCAAGTCATTCCTCCTTATATCAATAGCATCAAAGGCCATAGCTCTCCGATGCAAACACACTTCAGGCACCATTATTGTGAGAAAAGTTGGCTATGGGAGGACAATGTGCTTGGCCTCCTTACAACAGTCCATGAGCCACAGAGTATCTCCTTAACTTCTAGTCTCACACAGGGACTCACTCACCCCGAGGTAGGGGACCCCATGAAAGCCCAATGGGCAAGGAAGGCAAGAATGACCCAATGTCTGATATATACATTAAAACGATGCCACGTTCATTATCATTAACCAATCCCAGCATTGTCTTCTACACAATGAATGATGTAGGACGGGTTACTCAAGCTCAGCCTACTGGCATTTGGGCTAATTCTTTGTTATGAGAGACTGTCCGGTTCACTGTGTGATGGTTTGCAGAATCCCAATTCCATTAGCAGTCTCCACTCTCACAGTTGTGACAACCAAAAATGTCCCCTGGGGTGGGGGACGGGTAAAATTCCCCACATTTTGACGACTTAATTTCAAGTTCTGGAAATTGCAAATAGTGATTGGGGACTTTGTAAATTTCAGTGACTTGCTTAGAATTGAATTTAAAGAGAATAACAACATGTTTTTTTAGTCATCTGCTGTGATTTAACCTAATTTGAGTAAAATTTGAAGTTTACCAGAGGGTGAATCTTTTATCATAAAAATAAGACCATCTCATAAATTTTGCACAAAGTTTCAGTCATTCCTTTGTGTCCCTGTGGTAGGCCAGAAAAGTAGGAATGTGCCAGAAGGCAGATTATAAGACCCTGTTGCCAACACAAAGGACTCTATAATTAGCATATTTAATTATGTTATAATGAGCGTATGTGCATATCATCAACGGATTCAACATTATATGTATGAGGGTGAGCAAAAGTAGGCTTACCATTGCGTGTTCCCGAAGCTCAAAGTTAATAAAGCTATTGTAATAATCATAACCTGCACATCTTTTTCCATACAAACACCTGTAAACCTACTTTTGCCCACCCCTGTACATGAGAATATTCTACTTGGAGAAAACAGTCACTACGGGTCAATAAAGAGGCTTCTGACACAACACTTAAAGTAAATCTATGGGAATGTGTTTAAACCTTGATTTTCTGCTCTAACCTCTACCCATATCTTTTTTTAAAGCCTGTATTTTCTCAGCTCTAACATGGGTGATACACTTTACATCAAACACTTTTGAGACTTTTTCTACCAGCATGACCCTCGCATCATGGAGGCAGCGAGCACTAATGACACATTGATGGGGCAAGGTTGGGCTAGAACGGGTAGGAAGATTACAAAGTATGAAATTCTGTCATAAAAGTTTTACTCCTCACAAATCAAATTTGCTTGTTTTTTTATATTCTAAACATCCAATCCTCAACTATCCATTTAGAGTATTTATTATAATATCATTAGCTATTTATTATTATTTAGAGAAACATTTTACCTTTATTTTGGTTACTTCTTGAATATTTTTCTCTCCCTCCTCCTTTTTTTCACATATTTCTTTTTTTCACATATTTCTCTCTTAGAACACTAAACAGCCCAATCCCCAGGTTGCTCAGTACTGTAACTGTACAATCAGTGGGTCTGTGCTGCCTGTCACTATTTGAGCCAATTAAGCAGAGACAGGGTTGAATCATATATGAGCATTTATCCCAATACTGTCAGCAAAAATCTGCTCTGCCCCCACCATAAGCCAGCTGCTTATACTGGGTAGAAGGACAAATATAACATGAGGAAGTCGGCAAAAGGTATGCCAAATGGGCAGTCTGGAGATTTGCAAAGGCCTGTGGGTATGCCAAGGGCTGGGTGTTCAAAGGGCTGCGGCTCAGGTTTCTGAAACAAGGTTGTTAATATTTCCATGATAATAGGCAGCTCCCTGATGAGGAGGATGGGCTGCATTTCCAGGTGAGCTCCCAGGTCCAGAGTGCAACTGCCAGCCAGGTTAGAATGTGCCTTCTTTAATCAGAATAAAACAATCACGGTTAACAGAGCAAGATTAGTATTTCTTACCATGATAGCTGGTCCCCAGTATTCTGTCTGCCCCTCTCAGTACAATGCGGGGTCAGGTGTGTGGCCCTAGAGCCAGTTGCCTGGGTTCAGATCTTCACTCCATCACTTATTATGTGAGTAGCTTTGGGGATGTAACCGTATGCAGGGTGCATATCTCTTAAGCTGAACCATATTAAACATCTATTCTGCAACTGTCTTGACGTACATCAATCGCAACAACAATTTCACATGGTTAAGCTAATATAAAGTGGCAATACTAGTCACACCAACACTCCTGGGATTACTAGAAAATTTAAATAAATTAACGCAAGTAAAAGGACTTAGAGCACACCCAGCCTTTAGTGGGCACGCAATACAACTTTATTATCACTATGACTATTTTTATAATTATTTTCTCCCCATGGATTTAGACTTCTTGATCACTAAGACTCTTTCTCACTCCCCTCTGAATTTACCCTTATTCTAATTCCAATGCCTAGACCAGCGCTGGGCACATAGTAAATGCTTAATAGATGTGTGTTTGGGGATGAATGAATGAATGAAATAGGGTGGAAAGGGACTCAAGATCACCGCACCGTGAACCAGGAGGCCAGAATAATTTGCACAAGGAAATGGCCCATAACATTGGCAAAATTCAAGTGTGTAGAAAGAAACAGGACATGTTAAACTGTGTGAGGGGGGTGGGGGGGAACTTGTAGAAAGGATGGAAAGAATTTGCAAGGCTGGCCAGGGCCCCAGCGCTACAGAATGACATACGTGAGAAAAAGGCACCTCTCTGGGCCACCACAGTTCTGCGGGGGCCTCTTTCTGTAGTGAAGCACATGTTAGATTTCAGGGTCCACTGGCCCAGACTCAGGAGCACAGCATCTGAAGCAGCCCTGAGAGACAGCAGACGATTTTATGTTTCAAGCAGGTGCTCTGGACCTAATTCTACTACTTGGTTACATGGCTGCCATAGCAAAGGCTCTCCTCACCATCCCAGAACAGCTGGTCACATTTACCTCTCTACATCCAGACCGGAAGCCAACAGAACAGCACACCACTGGGTTGAACCTGGGCTCTGCTGCTTACATGACCTCGGTGAGTTAAACTTAACCTCTCTGTCCCTCAGTTTCCCCTTCCGGGAAATGGGGATAGTGATATTTGCCTCATCGCTGCTATCAGAAGCAGGCTGAATAATCTGTGTGAGACTCAGCACAGTGCCAGGTCCCAGGCAGTAGCCAACGAGGGGCCCCAGGTACCACTTACCTGGCTAGAGGATGCCTACGCTTCTACTGTGAAGCATCTGACAAGCTGGTTATCAAAATGAAAATAGCTCTTTATGCCCCTGGGGGTTGGGAGATTGTATATTCTCAAGCTTTAAGTTACCTATTTTATTGAGTACAAGAGGTTGGTGTTATCTTTTAATCTAACAAAACACTAATATTAGAACACTTTTGAGAAGCAGAAACTCAGGAAAGCATCAAGATTTTTTTTATATGTTCGGAATTGCACAGCCTCTTCTCTTATCCTTAGAAGAATTTCAAAAGATGGCTAGAATTGTCTTCTTCAATTTACAAATGGAGAAACTGAGGCTGGGAAATGCCAGGGGACTGGCTGGAGGTCCCAGAGAAATAGCAGTAGAGCTGCCTGGAGAAGATCAGGCTATGAGAGGCCTGGAGATTATACAATGAGGGAGGGCCAAGAAGAAGAATTCAATGCCATGAACACAAAATTTGGTATAGTAATCTGTGAGAGGCTTGAATGGCTGAGGTTAGAATTCATCACATGCAAATGCAATGTTTACAAAGTGGGTGTCGCCCTGTGCTAAGTGCTTTATTGGATATAATTCTGGAAGTATTCTCCCACCCTCTTCTAGTGTCATGCTTCCTCACCTCCCAACACCATGACAACAAACCTGGGTGTGATGGTTAGGTTGTTTCGAATCAATGAGGCTAAACTACAGAATCCAGATATTTAATCAAACGCTAATCTATGTGTTGCTGTGAAGGTAACAGGAAGAGGTGGTTAACTTCTCCAATCAGTTGACTGTAAAGGAAATTTCCAATCTTCTGGCCTGCCCTTTATATATATGCATATGTATACAGACATAATCTTTTTATATTTATAAATACATGGATATGTAAATGTTATATATACACAAACACACACATATATTTCTCTGCAACCCTAATACTCAGGGCCACCTCCTCCTCAAGGGTTGGCTATGGCCAGCTCTTGGTCGACCGTATAACACACGGTGATACACATCACGGCCCAGGCCCAGGCTACCGATAAAGATGCTGGGCCAGTCCATGAGCCAGCATCCCTGCCCACTTTGTCATCACATGCGCCCTCTGGGTGAGCCTCCTCCATCGATTCTCAGCCTTATGCTTCAACCTCCCTACACCATGACTGTCCCTCCCAACATGGCCCACAGCCTGGTGGGAATAACTAAAACAGGACAATCCAGGCCTGGCTCTGCTCAGGCCCGCACTCATTCACAAGCTCTCAGCAGGAGAGCTGACCCCGCTGTGGTGTGCTTTATTTGTGCCATACTGTTTACAAAGAATCAAAGCCAACATGTAAAAATTCATTAGGTTTCACATTAAAAATGAGCTTTTCCAGTTTCCTTTGAAAATACTGGAAATACCTGAGGGGGCGGGGTGGGGTGTGTGTGTGTGTGTGTGGATACTGGTCCCTTTAGGAGCAAGTGCTCACCTGTACATCCTCATCTCTTACCACATCTCTCCTTCTTTCATTAAAATTATCCACTTGAACCCTACACTCTATGTTTTTTGGAAACAAACAAACAAACAAAAAACCATGCACTTGTAATCCTACCACCAGCCAACAGACAAGCAAGGTTAGCTGCAGGAAGCCGTTGGCCTGTGGGTGGCGAGGCACCCCAGGAAGGCTGGGCCCAGATCTCCTGCCTCTTAGTACTCCTCACATCTCTGCGGGAGCTTATTGAGGGCTTGGCTGATCTGCAGCCTCCTGCTCTCCTGCTCTCCTGCCCATCCATTAGTCATTAGCAGAGCCAAACAGGAGATGTGCAGGGAAAAGACATAAACGATTCATTTTTTTCCCCCGAATTGTTAGCAGTTCTCGCAACAGATCCAATGCAAGCATGACATGAAAGATCTTGGCTGAGAGGGCAATTAGGGATTATGTGGGCCCTCTGCTTTGAAATTCCTTGCAGCTCACCTATGTACAGATGGTGCTAAAAAATTCATCATTAGTAAGAGATGCTTTTAAAGTTAATATTCTGGTAGAGAGAAAAGGATTGCAACGAGTTATATGTATGATTATAAAACCACCTGAAAATAACAGCAAACCGCTCTGAAGTATACAGTTGATCATGGGGCTGGATGACAGGAGAGGAAGCTGGTTTCCATACTATCCTACACCTACATTTTGGACAATAGGCTTAAAGGAACAGGGCATTTATTTCCTCTTCCTACTCCCTCTCGGCTTTTGGTAACCATGGAACACAGTGGCGGAATCCTGAATTTGCTGCCAGGGCCACTGCTAGACTATCTGGTGCCTGTGCACCAATTACATAAGGACGTGCCTTCTGAGCCGGAGAGTGAGTACATGGTGCTGGTGTGGTGGGGACAAAAGCCCCATGGACACTTGGATTGGCCAGCGGACAGTATTGCTGTGCCATAGCAAGAAAGGACAGCCCGCCCTACCTTTGATTGGACAGAGCCCCTTGCGAGGTCCCCAAGGTGAGCAGCCGATGGGCCGAATTCCAATGCCAAGCCATCTCCCTGCCTGGTGCTTCTATGCAATGCCCACACTGCACAACCGTATTCAGCAGCCCAGCCCGGGGCATAAAATAGTATAATTTTGTGTCTATAAATAAGACACACAGCAAGGAAGGGAAAAAGGAAATTCGTTGGGCATTTAGGAGCTCAACATATCTTATGACAGGCCCAGACACTGAGATCACTCACTCATCTGTTTATTCAACAAACAATGATGGAGCAGCTATTATGCACCGGTTAATGAGGACGAGAGGTGTTGCAGACACAATCCCTCAAGATGCCAAGGGAGAGGATGTGTCATCGAGAGCTCTGCAGGGGTAATCATTTCAGAAAAACGTGTGGAAGATGGAGTGACTGGCGGTGGCAAGGCTGCTGACATTTAGGTGCCTGGTGCTTAGGCTCTCTGTATTTCACACTTAAAGGGATTTCTGAAGGTTCCCCCTGCATGTGCTGCTGAAAAACTGGAATGAAAACCAATAGATCCGGTCCTTGCATTCACCTATTTCCTTAGGAAGCCAGAGGAAGACAGCTAATTTAAAAAGAGGTAGGCACCAAGGTCCAGGATTATGTGATGAAAAACGTGTCCTAGAATCGGTGCAACTGGCTCTATTAGAAAACAGAAAAGATTCATGTCTTCTCCATGCAACACAGCAAACCAGACACAGGAGGTTTGCATCTGAAAACATGAATTCAAGGGGGGAAATATTTGGCAAGTATCTTTAAGGGTTCCATCCTGTATTTTTAGTTACTAAAAATAATCTCGCGAACCAGAAATTGGCTTCTTAATAGCTGCTCTGAAAAATGTCTCCAGATTCCAAGTGGTAACTAGCTCACATTAAGTTCCATCCTCCTTCTTCAAACTTTAACCCTGCGAGGATTCTGAGGGGAGATTGATATTAATAGATCCTGGTTATTCGCCACTTGCACTGTGTCGGGCATTCTTCCAGCTGTTTTGCTAGATTGGCTTTCTTAATCCTTATGGCATGTCCTTTTTCCTGAGAAGCAAAATAGGGCACAGTAAGTTTAAGGAGTTTGCCCAGAAACATGGGGATAATTGATGGGGAAGCTGGGATTTGCACCAAGGCTGTCTGGCTCCAGCATCTGGGATGTCAACCACTGCACGTTCCTGTCTCTATAATGACCATCATCGTTCTGTTTTACCCACCACATTGGGTTGTAATTATTGGCTTAGGTGCCCAGCTCCCCCAGGGTATTGTGTGCTCCCTGAAGACAAAGGGTCTCCACTCATTAGGCATCCAATAAATATTTGCTAAATAGATGAATGACCTAGACTCATGGGTCTGTCTGAAACGGTGTGGAGCCCCTACCAAAAGAATGTTCAACCTGTACCACAGGAAATGGCAAAACTAAGTGTAACACAGAAGTTGGGAGGAAGAATATTCTAAGTGGACCAAAGCAGGTGTTTGAAGGGTGTTCACACTGCCCAAGGGGCTGAAGAAGGATCCCTTGGGCTGACCCTGCTTATCCAGGCAGCAGGAGGCAGAGGGCTGAGAAAGGGGTAAAATCTCTTGCACAGACATGCCCAGAGCTTCATGGAAGAGGGCAGGACATTAAGTGACAAAATATCCCCACCACCAGTAAGGCGATCACAGCTAACGGACATCTCCCTCTTCTGGGATTCTGGGTACGATAGCAAGATGCCAGCAAGGATCTAATTCTACAACATCCCTATGAGTGAGTGAGTGAGTGAGTGAGTGAGTGAGTGAGTGTGTGTGTGTGTGTGTGTGTGTGTGTGTGTGTTTAGGGATGGGGAGGTGGAGGCAGGGAGAATGAAAACCAGCCTTTATAATGAAGGTGGCTGAAACACTGGAAATAGAATACAGAAGTTAACCGCTGTACCCTGACCAAGGAACCCAGAGGAACAATTCAGAGAAGTACAGAGAACACAACCAAAACCAGTTAGTACAATCAAAACACAATCACAAACTGCTTATGCTATTGCATTTCTTTTCCTGCTTTGCTCTCACAGCAATTAGATATTTTAAATCCAAAAACTAGCTTTTATTCTTTACTGTCTGAAGAGAGGGTAGCTTATGGCTTTTAAAGCTTTAGAAGGAGTCATAAATGCAGGAACAGGACATCATTCACCAAAGAAATAAAGAAGAGAAATGCAATATCTTCTCTATGTAAAGTCAAGTAAGATGGACCATTTAATGAAATCGAATTTCAATCATCATTATCTCACCTAGAGGTAAGAAACTCTAACATTCCTTAACTCCAGATTTAAGTATGGCGCCTTCTATACTTTTCGCCATCAAAATTATCTTGACCTCTGACTTATTTCTTTAGTATCACTTTATCCATTAGGGTCCAAGCAGGAAATAGATATTACAAACAATCCAGGCAGTTGGAAGATCACTTACTAAAGGGGCTATTTACGGAAGTGGGGGGAGAGTGTGGAGAAACCACATGATAGTGCAGTCCCCAGGGCCTGGGAACAAGGAGGGACATTAGCAGCCCTGAGCCTGGAGGGGCAGGGGCGAGAGCAGATATTGGCACAGAGAGAAGAAAAGGGTTTTATATTTCAAGGATGACCTGGTAGGAGCTGTGACCTTTAGAAGCTGCAAACTGCAAAGACTCCAGAGAGAAAGCTAGAGAAGAAATGCCCCCGTTCTTCAGCAGCAGCTCTCCATTTTCCAAGCTCAACCAGAAGAGGAAAAGGGGACCTGGCTGGGTAGCTCAGTTGGTTAAAGCATCGTCCCGATACACCATGGTTGCGGGTTCGATCCCCAGGCAGGGCACATACAAGAATCAATTCATATGCATAAATAAGTGGAACAACAAATCAATGTTTCCATCTCTCTTTCTCAAATCAATCAATCAATAAAGATTGAAAAAGAGGGCAAGGGATGTAAGAATGGAGGCCAGGGATCAGCACTTTTTTCTGTAAAGAATCAGATGGTAAACATTTCAGGCTTTTCGGGCCATAGGGTGCCTTTGGCAACTCCTCACATCTGCAGTTTTAGACCAGTGAGGAGCCAAAAAGGACTGTAAACAACTGGGTGTGGCTGTGTGCCAATAAGATTTTATTTACAGACTCGGAAACTGGCGTTCCATATAATTTTCTCATGTCATGAAATATCCGTCTTTAGATTTCTTTCTCATTCATTTAAAACTACAGATATTATTCTTAGCTCACAGGCCATACAAACAGAGGTGCCAACCCAGATGTGGCCCATGGACCACAGTTTGCTGACCCCTCATACAAACCATTCGGGTCAACCCCCCAGGACTCAGATTAGAGCTGAGAAGGACAGATGTCAGATCTGAAGCAACAAACAGAGAACAGACAGTATCTCTCTTTTCCCACAATCGAACATAAATACCAGGAAAGCAGGGACCTTGCTGGATCCCTAGCATTTTGTATGAGGTCACAAATATAGTAAGTGCTCAATAAAAAAAGTTGTGATTGCCTCATCACAGGAGTTGCCCCTGATTATTCTTAATATGGTCAAAATCGTGACAAATATGAAGAATCCTTGAAGCCTCACTAAAATGCATTCCCTGAAAAAATTTCTGGGGCATTTCAGCTTTTATTAAACAACTGAGCAAATTGATGAGTGGATCTGGAGTCCTTAAACCGTCTAAAGGAGGGAGGGGTGCAGGTGCTAGAGTGATGTGCATCCTCTCTTCATATGTTGTCCAGCATTGGGACCACAAGACACTTCAACTAAAGTCTGGTTCACTAAGAAATAATGCAAAGGAAGGAAAAGAATATTTTCCTTTGCTGTAAGCCAAAGGCAGCTCTGGGACTGAGCTTGAGGGAATCTGGATGCTTGACTAACGATTCATCTTCTAACCAAAATGGATAAATGTGCCCACTGACAAAGAATGATGGACGCCAGTGGGGAGGTTCTGGACAAGTTTGGGCCTTTCTGCGTTTAGCCCAAGAGCAGCCCTGGTCCTGGGCACTGGATGCTTCCAGGAGCTAGACGAAGGCGATTGTTGTTTAGTGCCACTCAGGGAAATCCCTAAATTTACACTTCGATCTCCAGTTTTCACAGCAAGTTACTGTCCAGAAAAACAATGAGATGGTGCTTCATGAATAACAGGGGAAGAAAGAGACGTGCCCTAACTTGCACCACATTCAACACCAGGGATTTTTACTACCATACATAACAATAACAGCTAATGCTTTTATGGCACGTATGTGTCACGTACTGTTCTCAGAGCTGTAGGTGTATTAATGTATAGCATCCTCCCATCAAACTCGGGAGGTAGGAGCTATTCTTATTCCCATTTTCTACCGTATATGGCAATAGGACCGAATTGAATGAACAACTGCCCTTATTTTTACACTAACCCAAGTTAATTAACTCAACTCATTGACCATAAATTGCATCCTTGGCCTCTTCTACAAAGTCAGAGAAGTGTTTCTGAGGAACTTGGCCAGAAAGGGTTTTAGATGAGGGCAGAGACAAGAGATATAAAAGAGTCACTCTCTCTCTCTCTCTCTCTCTCTCTCTCTCTCTCTCTCTCTCTCTCCCTCTCTCCCTCTCTCTTTCTTTATCTCTCTGGCAGGTGTAGGATAACACACAGAACCACTAAAGGAAATTATCTCATTGGAACGAAGAGGGCAAGATGTGTGGTATTACATGAGTCTACTGCTTAGGTCTCGAGAGGACTTGACAATTACACACAGTGTGGGGCTTGGCTGTTTGATTGGGTCCATGCAGAGCATCTTCCTTTGAACCAGGAAGCCTCTAATAGCCTCCTCCAAACTGCCCTCACGTTCCTTATTTTTCTGGCGATCACCTCGGCCAGAATTATGCCATTGTCCTGGAAAGACGGAAAATCTGGCTTAGAGACCTCCAAATGAACCAAGCAATGCCTTTCTGTTGGCATCTTCCTTCATATCTACTCACCCACCCTTTCACCCATCCTATCAATTCTGATTTTGACAAAATTGGTCCCAGCTCCTTTTCTCCTGACTTCTAGAAAGCCCCACATCTTTCAGAGATTTTCTTCAAATCCTACCGGGGGTTTGCCTCAAGGTCACTATGGATCCACCAAACTTCTTCCACATCCCATAGGATATTCTACCTCATGCAATACCTCCCTCAGCTCTGTGCCAACCCAGTCGTGGATTTCAGACACTAATAACCCAAACATGCACTTGGATGTGTGGTAGACTTTACTGATGACTTTAAAGTGGAGCTATACGCATACTATAAATTTGACTACTAGACTATTTCATATTAATACATCCACCAGCCAACCTAACACTGGGCATTTCTCCCTGGACACCTGTCTTTGTAGGGTACCTCCTCTGTCATGTTGTCTATCCCATTCACTTCTTTCTACCTAAACATCTCTCTTCTCATGTTGTCTATCCCATTCACTTCTTTCTACCTAAACATCTCTCTTCTCTCTTGCATCCACCTCCCCCACTACCATTCTGGTTCACTACAAACAGAAATACATTTATCTATTTGTTTAATATTTTTCTTACAGATCCTGCCTACAAAGCTTCACATTTCTGTAGATATTTCCTAAATAAAAACGATTTCCCCACTAAAAAGAACTTTGGTACCAACTATTAAAATAAGAACTTTTTTATCCACTACAAATTAATATCACCTTTATATAGAACATTTTCAGTGTTCTAAAAAGGAATATGTAATTATTTTAACAAAGATTTGCATTTAGCATAAATAAATGTGACATAAAGAGTCATTTTGTACTAGAAATATGTCACATCTCTTCCTAACTTGACAAGACTCAGCTTGTTCCCAGGAAAATAAATAGCTGAAGTTCCATATTAACAGGAATTTGTTCTTTACACCAGTTCTGCAAGATTCCCTTGGACAACTGTTTCAGAAAGAAGCTTGCTGCTGCTGAGATCAACATTAAATCTGAGAACAAGCTTCCTTCTGTGGGTGCACTGCCTCTATGAATTTCCTGGAAGAGCAGTCCCTTTGCCCTAGCTCTCTGATGACAGTGGCCCCTTGAGAGCCCTGAGTCTGTGGTAACTTCTCCCCATCAACCACTCAATCACATGAATGACTCTGCACGTGACTTCCCAAATGTACTACACAGCTTCAAAACCACGTTAACCATGACGTAGCGAAAGATGTCTTCCCACCCAAGGGATCATATCATCTCCCCTTCTCCACCCAGAGATGGGCCCTTTACCGTTAGGCTTTGTGCCATCTGTCATCTGGGTTTCCATTCCTCTACCTGAATCCTGCAACAAATATCTAAAGGTCCTGAGTTCTGCACAGAAGTTTCAGAAATAATGACAATTTTAGCTCACAAGGAGAAAACAAACAAACGAATATCCTTTCTGAAGAGCAGAGATATATACCCATTACATAATTTTTGACCCAAATAATAATATATTTTGTGGCATTAGTTGTTTTCTCAAATAAGTATTTACAACAAATGATCTTTAGTTAATTATAACACACTGACCTTATTTTCAGAAGCACACAGCACCTCTTGCCCCCCCGCAAAAAAAGAATTAGTAGGCTCCTAAGTGTTTTCAGGGTTCCCACTGACAGAACAAGGAACATCCAACACAGAGGCAATAACCACGACAGCACAGCTGGGCCCAAGAGCAAAGAAGAATGGAATATTTATAAAATTATTTTTTCTGGCCTATACATGGGCTCAACTCCAGGTTCATCACCATAATGCCAAAATTAAATATGATCATGAACTCACTCCAGTATGCCTATCACAGATGTAAAATGGCCTGTTTCCAATGCTTGGGGTCGCGGGTGGGAGAGAGGGCATCTGATATGTATTAGATATTTATCATAGAGACTAAAACTAAACATGTATATTCAAGTATACAGTTTCCTAAGAGTTCTGGGATTTGGTATAGGGAATTTTGCTTTTTAGTGTGGGAAGCATAGCTCACTAAAAGAGAAACCAGTTCACTAAAAGAAGAACCAATTTTTTAATCAACAGGCCTGAGTCTTGATTATCAATTAAACAGATTCTAAAAACATCTAAATAGATGCTAAACATATCTATGCAGATGGTCTCATTCAGTCCACAATCTCAAGAGAGAAAACTCTCGCTCATTCATGGAAATTTTATCTCCTACAAAGCGAGAGAGACATGACAGTAAATGAAATTGGTCTTGGAAAAAAATCACACTGATATTTCTATGGGAAGTAATTTAAGAAAATTAAGATGATGGTGGTGAATTGGAATGGGGGTGCTGCAATAGGATTTTGAAATAAACAAAATTCGACAGTCTTTTATTGGCAAAAATCCACAGTATCCTTGATTTGCGTAAGTATAAAATATTCAACACTATCTTCAGAACTGCAGTCCTTCCCAAGCAAGATTCCTATTGACCTCAATGGAACTTCTAAAATTGAAGTAACTTTAGGGATGGTTCCATGTATGATTTTAATTTAGTAACTAAAAGATTACCAAGCCTTCAAAACGTCTTCCTGATTGTATCACCAACATATGTTCACAGCAATTTTCTCTTTCAGGGTTCCTTATTATGGGGGATTCTTGGAAAGTGTCCTTTTAATCATTCATATGATTCCATATCTGAATTACACTAAAATCTTCCATTTTAAGACCATACCAAAAACTGTTCCAAAATGGTAAGGAATGTTCTTTGAAATATAAAATGTCATTGGCCAAATTAAATAGGTAATCTGTAAATATATAAATGATTAACAGATATTTCCAATAAATGTCTTGGTTTTGCACAAATGTGGACTAGTTTGCATAGTAATGAATACTTTCTTTCAAGTTCTGTATCTGTAAAGTTTGACATGTGGGGCAAGATGTGAATTTGGTTATGGACTATTCCAGAGCATTTACAAAAGAGCTTCCAATGTTTGACTGGCCAATATTTCCTACATTAATAGATGTTACAGTAGGAGGGTTTGGGGAAAGAAGAAATGGGATTGTCATATGATTATAGAACTTAGTTTTTTGGTGCTACCTCCAAGGACCACAGAACTCCACAAGCAGGAAACATTAGCTCTTTCTTTACTGTTTTCCTAAATCTTCACGTTTACTTTCTCCCTTTCCCATGGGGAAACTGGCTGATATAAGGTCAACAAGAGAGAATTTTTTATTATTAGAGTCTCACCTTATACCACACATCCAAATAACTTCCAAATAGATTGGAAAAATAATGTAGAAATGATAGAGCACATGTAAATATTTAACTTCTGGAGAGAAAAGTTTTCTAAGAAAAAATGCAAAGAAAGAGGTAGGAGGAAAGAAATCTTAAATTATTTTCTTAAAGAATGCAATCTTAGAGCTCTTTTACTACTAAGGTATAACTACAATTAAGATAATTTTTCTACTTATAAAAATGTTACAGTCTCCTACCTGAAAATTTAAAGATCACAAAAAGAATAAAACAACAACCAAAATTTACACCAACTACATTGCCACTCCAAGAGACAGCCACTATTAATGTTTTGTTATGTCCTATTATTTTCTCTGTATGGCATTAAAAGGAGTGCTATGTATACAGTATGCCAATAGGAATGTTCTTGGAGGTAGCTGAAGAGGGAGTGCAAGCCCACACTCCAGGCATGCAGCACATAACCCAGAGCCCTAGCCAACTAAGATTTGATATTCACTTTGGCCACAATGAATCATCCAGTGAAGGACGCATGACCCAACCAATCAGAGCCAGTGAGACTGCTGGGACTTCCTTAAAGGAAACTCACTCCTCTTAACAGGATTGGTGCCATGTGTGGCAGCCATCTGTGACCAGAAAGGCTGGCGCTGTGTGAGAATGGAGCAAATGCACTAAAAGCAGAGCCAAGAAATAAAAGAGAAACTAAATTCTAATTTGAGTCCTGAAGTCAACTGAACCCGAAGTTAGCAACCCCAGAACTTCTGAGACGTGTGAGCCAATATATTTCATTTCTCTGGAGTTGGTTATGTTGGGTTTTCTATCATTAGCAACTGAAAGAGAGCTACCAGATTCATTTGCAGGTAGGGGATTAAAATAACTTCCATGAAGTTAGGTCTTCAATAATCAATCTTTTTTTTTCACAGGTAGTTTCAGTTTTCTTAGTTTAAACCCATCAATGCCCCATTTCTGGAAATGTGGGTTCACACACTCATGTCTGAAAAATAGAACAAGTTACCTGAAGAAAAAATCATGAGGAAAGACAAATGGATGATGGACTGTTAAAACCACAGCCATACCCTAAAAATGACTGATAAAAGTTTGGGGACATACCAGTATGCAGGAATTTCTGTTGCAGTTTAGAGTTTGGCCTGTTTCCTTGGAATATAGGGCCATTTGGACCTGTCACTGTGTCTTCTAGAATCTGCCCCATATTCTTACTCTGAGAACCTCCTATACCTGCAACTATGGCTAAATGGCAATGTCCTCCAAAGGAAAAGGAACAAACTCTAACACAATGGTGGTATTTCACAACTTCTATTACTAGCTGGAGCCTAATTATTGTCTTGAAGGATGAATAATTATGGACTATAGGAGCCACATCAATCAATCAGTAACATGAAATTATTGACCTCCTATTATGTGGCTAGCCTTACGCATAATGCTCTCTGAATTGTAATGTGTATTGACACTATATTAAAATGTCAGTTATCTTTACAGCACCTCAAAGAGCTGTGTGGAGAGCACCATGCAATCCTGTTTGACACCACCGATGGCATTGACTTACAATGACACTGATCAGATTTCCTTCCTGGAGAAAAAAAAATCACCTCAGTGACAGTTTCATAATCATGTCACTGTGTATGTGTGGGTTTTGTTTGTGTGTTTTTTTAATCCTCACCTGAGATAGGTTTGTTTGTTTGTATGTGTGGGTTCTGTTTGTGTGTTTTTTTAATCCTCACCTGAGATATTTTTTTCATTGATTCTACAGAGAGAGGAAGAAATAGAGAAACATTGTTGTGAGAGAGAAACATTGATCGTTTTCATTGATTCTACAGAGAGAGGAAGGCAGAGGAAGAAACAGAGAAACATTGTTGTGAGAGAGAAACATTGATCAGTTGCCTCCTGGACTCACCCCGACTGGGAATCAAACCCACAACCTGGGTATGTGCCCTGACTGGGAATCAAATCCTCAACCCTTCTGTGCACAGGATGATTCTCTAACCAATTAGCCACACCAGCCAGGGCTGCGCATGTGTGTTTTCACAGTAGTTTTCAAATGCAGAAAATCAGAAAAGAGGGATAAGACAAAGATACTAACCACCAATAGAAGCTCTAAGCATAAAGGCCATTATGATTTGTGTTTTGTTTTGTTCTTACAAAACTAAAGTACTTTGCTCCTCCTGTCTCTCTTCTTGCTTTTTGGAGCATATAAGAGATAGAAAATAGAAAAAATAGCAGCATCCACTGAGAAGTTTTCAACAGCTGCTGAGAGGGTGGCCTACCACAGAAGGTCAAAGCTTTGGAACACAAAGCACTGGAGACATGGCAGCTGACTATGCCAACGAAGAACTTCTGATCCTATGCGAAGACGCAAGGTGAAGTAGAACGTCAGGATGATTGAGAGTTACAGGAAAGTTAGGCTATATGGAATCAGCTGCTAATAACAGCTGTCCCTAAATAAAAACTGCATCTGTAATGGACATTTATGGATTGGCATTTTGGCTACTCACCATCCAGATGTGCTCTTCAGTCCTAGTAGAATTATACAGCAGGCACACCCCAACCCATTCCTAGGGGCAGTCATGTAATCCAAGCTTCAGTCATTGGCCTCTCTACTATAATGTCTAATCTTGAGCAAAATGGGACAAGATCATAAATGATGAAACTTTTAGCTACATCCTGTTGGGGATGCCAAGAGCTGCCTGTTCCTAATCCACAGCCAAGCATCATCCTTCAGTTTACTACTCAGGTTGCCCATCTACTCAGGATACATTCACTAAGTTCCCTTTTTATTCCCTAACTTAGATTTGAGATCTGTTGTTTGTACCGAAGGCTCTTAACTGATAAACACCCAACTGCACCTCAGTATTTGCATTTCTTTGGCTCTCACTCTAGAATGCGTATCCTCCATTTAAAGATATTTGGTAGCCATTCCAAAGAGCTCAATAAAAGGTGTGAATTAAGATGAAGAGTAATTAATGCACCCATTATCCAGATTTTGATAACTCAAAATAATAGCGTTTCTTCCATAAAAATATCCCCATAGCCATAATCCACACAAAACACCGTTATCTGTAAGTTAAATTTTTATAGTAAAAAAAACTTCCTTTCCCATATACAAAACCTCAAGCCCAAACCTGCAAACAGATTAACCCATTTCCTTATAAAAAAGGAAGGGAAGAGAAAGAAGAAAAGGAAAGAAAGAAAAAAAGAATAGGGCAAAAGAAAAGAAAGAAAATAAGAGATCAGAGTATCTTTAACACTATCTTGCAAGGAAAATATGTACAGGTTTTGGGGGTTTCAGCGATCTTTCTACTCCTCTGATATCAAAAAGTTCTTGTTTTTATCCAATATAATTCTGCATGATTAGTATCACCTTTATTTTAATTTATTCTGGTTATTTCTCAATTCATTCTTTTTCAAAGAAAGGTACTATTGTGTTTCTAACAGCACAAGCTATGTAGTGGGATCATGACCTTGAATACTAGAAGACAGTCTTTGTTAACAGTAAGCCATAAATGTTAATAGTTACGATTTGATGGGAAGAAAAGTGTAACCAACTCAAAAAGATATGCCAATCGATTCTATTAGTAATGATGATTGCTGATATTTATAGATTATTTACTCTCTGCCAGGCACAAAGCTGATGCTTTACATTGTTCTCATTAGTTCTTCATGACAATCACAGGTAGGAGGGACCATTTTCTCATGTTACTGATAAGAAAATGAAGAGAGGTCATTGCAAACCTAAATTCTCATTATCTTTTTTTTTATAAATTTTATTATTTATTACAAAGGATATTACATATGTGTCCATTTTTTGAGGGACCATTTTCTCATGTTACTGATAAAATGAAGAGAGGTCATTGCAAACCTAAATTCTAATGTCTGTCTTCTTCCCAAAATGCTACAGAATTCACAGCTGTTCTTGCTTCAAGGAAACCAGGCCACGCCACTCAAGAACCACTCTCCACTATATAGCAGGTTTCCCAAATGGCAATTGTAGTAACCAGCTAGTAATTAAAGCTCTACAAACCCTTGCATGTGATGTCATCACTTCCCAGAGAGCTTCAAAAGAATCTTGAACATTCTCCAAAAAGATGTGACCAGTCACAGACTGATGACATTCAGTCTGATTCATACCTTATTATTAAACACGATGAAGTAGATTATTCAAGAAAAAAAATCTATAAATTTAATCCATTAAATCTTGCTAGCAGGCACTGCAAGAATATGAGAATCTGAGCTCTGCCTGTGTTTCTGTGCTTCTGGTAACTTGGTCTAACTCTACAGAGTATAAACATCATCAAAAATCCTGGAACCAGTCATCCAGAAATGTTAAGCTTCTGCACTGCATTACACTTAGAAGCTGAGAAGTTGAAAAGGTCTTTGGTTTGGGTCTTAGTGCCTTTCAAGTTCTTTGCCCATTCTATGCTGAAATGTAAAGGACAGGAAGAATGGCAAAAAGACAGCAACTAAAGGATTCACAGAATTTGACAATCCATTAATGTAGATGTTCAGACTCTGTATCACCAAGATGTGACCATATTGGCCACAGAGCTGATAGAGCCTTTGTATGCAAAAACAAAGCTTTCATAATTATTCTGAGAGTAGCCAGAGGTTAGAATTTCTGGTCTACCTGATTGTTTCTAATAAGGATTTCTTAATTGAGTATGGTTTGTGTAAATTCTTCTTATTCTTTCAGAACCAATATAGGACGTGGTGGTTAAGACCTGGGCCTCTAGAGCTTTACTGTCCAAACTACTAGCCACGTGTGACTATTGAGCACTTGAAATGTGGCTAACTACAAACTGAAAAGTGCTAGAAGTATAAAAAGCCCACTGAATTTCAAGGGGTAGATAGTGAAAAATTAAAAGAATATAAAACATCTTGATAACTTTCATATTGATTACATATAATTTTGGATATAGTACATTAAATAAAACACATTCTTAACAATATCTTTGCCTATTCTTTTACTTTTTAAAAGGTGGCTACTAGTGTGTGGCCAGTGTGGCTCAGTGGTTGAGCATTGACTCATGAACCTGGAGGTCACCGGTTGGATTCCTGATCAGGGCATTTGCCTCGGTTGTAGGAGGCAACCAATCCATGTCTCTCTCTTATTGATGTTTCTATGTCTCTTATCTACCTCCCTTCCTCTCTCTTTAAAATCAATAAAGACATTTTTTTTAAAATCCAGGTAAATTACCTCCCCATCCTGAAAAAAATATCTGCCCAAGGGCTTTAAAAAATAAATAAATTGATTGATTGATTGACTGATTGATTAAAAGGTAGCTACTAGAAAAGGTGGAACAAATTACCTTCTCTTTCCATCAGAAATGCTCTCCTTCTCTACTCTCCAGGTTTGAATTTGGGGCCTGTCCCTCACCAGCTGGGCTGCCACATAGGCTGTGTAGGGTGTGGAATACACTAGGGCACCTGGCAGAGGGTGTATCAGGGGCTGAAGTCCATCCTGTGCTAGTCCAGGGTTTAGCACATAGTAAATAATAAATGTTAGTTATTAGTTGCTGTTCTGTGTAAATTCCCCCAAAATTTTGAGTCTTCTACACACTGTTGAAAGTCTTCAAAAACATTTTCATTCTAATACTAGTCCTTCAAGCAGGTGACTGTTCTCTCGCTCAGCCATCCACGGTTTAAAGCAGGGGTTCTCAACCTGCAGGTCGAGACCCCTTTGGGGGTGGAACGACCCTTTCACAGGGGTCGCCTAAGACCATCGGAAAACACATATATAATTACATATTGTTTTTGTGATTAATCACTATGCTTTAATTATGTTCAATTTGTAACAATGAAAACACATCCTGCATATCAGATATTTACATTACAGTTCATAACAGTAGCAAAATTACAGTTATGAAGTAGCAACGAAAATAATTTTATGGCTGGGGGTCACCACAACATGAGGAACTGTATTAAAGGGTCGCGGCATTAGAAAGGTTGAGAACCACTGGTTTAAAAGAAAGTAGAGTGAGTGGCCAAGCATCCTTTCCCAATACAGGAGTTGAGTGATGAAAAGGAATCCCTCCCAAGAAGCTGCAAGCTTGGATTTCACCGGAAGAAACATTACCACAATTGGGGAAGAAATAAAATGAATGAAGAAAATTTTAACTGAGTAAAATGGAAATCTGAGAAAGGAGGACTATCAAGTAAATTATTTCTCATCGATTCCCAGTGACTATATCTTTTCTTCTCGAAAATGAATGCCAGGTGTATAAGAAGGATAAAATTTCAATTAAGCTGCTACATAAAGATTAAATGACCTTTACAACAACTAGGATACTTGAAAAGGCTATTAATCTTCATTAGGATATGTGTCAAACAGCATCCAAAAGCACGAGGCCTCAGACTGGGCACACCATTTCAAAGGTGCTAATATTCCACTTCAAAGTGCAAAGTGACAAAGGTCCACGAGACGAAGCAGGAGCCCGAGTTCCCATCAGGGAGGCCCAGTACCTCCGCCTGCTTTCCCACTATGTGGAAATGAGTTACCGGACACGGAGTTCATTAAGCTGTAAGCCCAATTACTATCACATGGCGTCAACCGTATTGCAATTACAGTCCTTCCGAGAGACAGCCAGCCGCCGTTTTCAGGGGAGAAACACTGGTTTGGACAAGGTTTATAAATGGTTTTCATTAACTATCATTTACCATTAGAGCAAATAAAAGCACTAAATGCCCACTTTGCTGTAGAGAATGACCTTTGGCCCGGATTCTCTCGCTAACCGATGAAGGCTAAATGCATTGTGACAGCTCCTAATCATGTTTAGTGCCGCCCGCGATCTGATGGCGCTGGGTGTCCCATCAACAATAGACAGCTCTGGCGAGGCCATTAGATTCCATTTCCTTTCAGAGACATGCATATTAATATCCGGGGGAATCGAGAAATATAAGCCTTCTCCAATCATCCGGAGTATATTTCAATAGCTTCAAAAACTCATAGTTACACCATTACCTCCAAAGCATGGCTTGCAATGAGAACATATTTCTCTTCTTTATAATGCAGGTTTATATGCCTAAAAACGTATTAATCCGATCAGCCCAACTCTAGTACTACAGATAAAAACCTCGTCGTCATAACTCACCAGTCAGAAACAATCCTCTCCAAAATCCACGCATAAACGTTTTGCGGCTCAGCTTCATCTCATAAAACAAGTTAATGCAGCTGTGTGATATTTAATACCGAGGCATCGGTGCCTGATTCGGTACTAATCCAGGATAACACATTTCGCAGAAACATCAAGGGGAACACTGGGAAGTCCAGGCTCATAACAGGAAAATGATTTACTTTGAAACTCTAACTCCTGGGTTTGAAGGAAAACGTAAATGGCCACCAAACCTTCAAAATAAAGTACTAAATTATGAGTCCGACGCCACATTACCATCAGTGATAGGTTTCCTTTTCCTGAGCGAGACTGGATCAGACACTTCCCCAGCAAATGTCTGACCCCGAGCGGGATAATGGTTTCTAAGTGCACAGTGTGAGGCAAGAGGGGCAAGAGGTAGAAGATTTACAGGGGATGCAAAGGCCGTTTTCTGTAATAAAAAGCTGAAGCTAAGAGGCAGCTGACTTAAATATTGCCCATGCCGGTGTGGTTATCAAGCAGGTGTCAGTGATTATCAATTGTCTCTGTAACAGGAAGGCTCACTTGTCCTCCACTCTGTGTTCCCTGCCAACAGATTCTTCGCTGTCAGGGGGAAAGCAGCCAGCTCATGCCTGCCCTCTGTTCTGTTCCATAGGAAAGAGAAATATATGGGGGGTGGGGAGGCAATGCTTTTATTTCCACACAAATATTTCAAGGGGGAAAAATAACATCTAAGGATATTTTAGTTTTTTTGGAAGTTAAATAGATGATTTATATAGATGGTCCCCTTTCTATAGACTTTTGGCAGAATGCTTTGTTTTGTATCAACACCAAAAGAGCCTAAATAATTTTTAACTTGGCTACATGGGCAGCCTTTTAAAAAGCCCCGTTATCATTGCTCTCTTTGCTTGGAACCTATGAGAACTTAGAAGCCAGGGAAAATGAT
>NW_006283656.1:281802-284328 GCF_000327345.1 Myotis davidii
CAGAATGATGGGTTTGAAGGAAAACGTAAATGGCCACCAAACCTTCAAAATAAAGTACTAAATTATGAGTCCGACGCCACATTACCATCAGTGATAGGTTTCCTTTTCCTGAGCGAGACTGGATCAGACACTTCCCCAGCAAATGTCTGACCCCGAGCGGGATAATGGTTTCTAAGTGCACAGTGTGAGGCAAGAGGGGCAAGAGGTAGAAGATTTACAGGGGATGCAAAGGCCGTTTTCTGTAATAAAAAGCTGAAGCTAAGAGGCAGCTGACTTAAATATTGCCCATGCCGGTGTGGTTATCAAGCAGGTGTCAGTGATTATCAATTGTCTCTGTAACAGGAAGGCTCACTTGTCCTCCACTCTGTGTTCCCTGCCAATTGATTCTTCGCTGTCAGGGGGAAAGCAGCCAGCTCACGCCTGCCCTCTGTTCTGTTCCATAGGAAAGAGAAATATATGGGGGGGTGGGGAGGCAATGCTTTTATTTCCACACAAATATTTCAAGGGGGAAAAATAACATCTAAGGATATTTTAGTTTTTTTGGAAGTTAAATAGATGATTTATATAGATGGTCCCCTTTCTATAGACTTTTGGCAGAATGCTTTGTTTTGTATCAACACCAAAAGAGCCTAAATAATTTTTAACTTGGCTACATGGGCAGCCTTTTAAAAAGCCCCGTTATCATTGCTCTCTTTGCTTGGAACCTATGAGAACTTAGAAGCCAGGGAAAATGTTTTCCTCTGTTGAGTTAAACTTTTAAAATCAGACCAGGGCAAAGTCACTTTAAAGAGATAGAATGACTTTGGTGTGAAGAATGACTTTGTTGGGCAATGGAAGCACAAATGGACTAGAACAGGGGTGGGGAAACTTTTTTCTGCCAAGGGCTATTTGGATATTTATAACATCATTCGTGGGTTGTACAAAATTATCAACTTAAAATGAGTCTGCTATATTTGGTCAGACAGTTAATTAACTCGCCTCTAATGCCTTGGCAGGGCCAGACCAAATGATTTCGCGGGCCCTATACAGCCTTCAGGACAGACGTTCCCCACCCCTGAATAGAAGATGATGGTTTCTCATGGGCTGAGTGTTCTGTTAAACCCTCACTCATACATTTTTATACAGAAGGGACTTGATGCACAATGAGGCAGGTAACTTGCCGAGGTCACACAGAGCAATTCCAGTTGACATTGCCACCCAAGTGCTATTTAAGGTATGTGGTCCTGATGGCAGGTGTCACTCTTTGGCAGAAGTGATGTAACAATCTTAGCCTTGTGCCACTGAATATCTGAATCATGTGACCCACTCATCGTGGCTGATGACAGCTGACTATCATTTGTTGTCTATGTTTGCAGAGCAATGATGGGTTGGCTGATGGCATGGGCTAGTCTTTTGACAAGAAAGGCTTGCTGTATGCTCATCAGTTGGCTTTCTGGCTTTAAATATTAGGGTCAGGAGTTCGTGACTTTACAAGGCCACACCTAAGAGAAGAAACCACTCATAATTGAGTGTTCTGAGAAATAAGTGTTCTGAGCCTATTAGGAGTGGATCCACAATGTGACACATTCACAGAATATCATGCTATCTTGTGATGAGATCCCCAGTATGTTTGGGGGCCACTGAATGAGTTAGACCCCTTTCCTTTTAGTTAAATGTATACAATTATGCAACTCATGCTCTCTGTATCCCACGATTTCCCAAAAATGTTTTAAAACGAAAAAAAATTACAGAAAACAAAAGCCTAAGGTTATATAGTTAACCTATAAAAAGCTCACTACATCTCCCTTTAATACCACCCTTAAAAGCTATTCCCCTGAATATAGCAATTCAGGACATGCTTTATTTGTACTTCTTCATGCTCTTCTGCACTTTAGATATGGATTAGAGAACCTATTGTGCTGCTGCTGATTTTTTTTTTTAACTTCAAAGTCACTAAAACTAAAAGCTCTGTTCCCTTCCTTAATGTCATGCATTTACAAACAAGCCACCATTGGAAATAAGATATTCTAAATGCTTCTTCAAATAGACGGTCCATGTTTTAACCAAACAGAGCATTTTCACTTAATCCAGTTCCCTTTGAAGACAAAGTGCTTTTAAATTCGATCTTTAAAAAATGGGTCACCTGCAACTGTGTCAATTTCCTAATTTATTCATTGCCTTAACCTTGACTTGCCCAGGCACACCAGGCACTCTTTTCATAGACAATCCATGCTGGAGTTGAAATCGCAGGGAAAGCATCCTGAATAATCCTCAGAAAACAGAATTTTGAGGCCAAACCCCAGGATGGCATTAAAGCAGAGGGCTTAAGAGCCAAGACTAAGGTTTGAAGCTCATGGAAATTAGAATCCCAGATTTGTGACACTATATATATATATGTATATGTATATATATGTATACACATATGTATACACACGCACGCAGACACACACACACACTGGTAAAGAAAATAGATGAGTGATAATAAAACAAGTCATTTCTAAGTAAACATCATTTGGATGGTCCTTTATAGAAAAAAAAGGAATTACC
>NW_006283656.1:284479-288105 GCF_000327345.1 Myotis davidii
GCATATATATATAGCATATATATATGACATATATATGACACATACATATAGCCCTTGGCTACTCAGATTGGAATAACATTCAAGCCATTAATATGTTCTCACCATTATTCTGATTAGAAATTGAAGCCTCATCACCTTATGGTGAACGTGGTATTATTGTTGCCATTTTATAGACAGGGAGCTGGAGTTTCAGTGACTTGCCAAGGACACCCAGCTGTATATGGTGGAGCTGGGATTAGAACCCAGACAGTCTGACCCTGACTTGCCTCCTTCATCATCTTACTTAATGCCTCCTAGAATTGATGATAGAATTAAATGAGATGACACATCTAAGTCCTCAGAAACTGTGGTTGTTATTAGTTCATTTGATACCGAGGTAAAAAGAAATGTAGGACCTTAAGGTTATATGCTACTCCTTGCATCAGTAATATTCCCCATTTATTGAGTAAAAAATACTATAACACTATAATAGTAGCAGCAATAATGCCATAGTAGAAACAGAGTAGTTCAAAACATGGCTCCAAGCTCAGAAGGTCTGGGTTCAAAATCCAGGCTGTAAGCTGTGTCTCCCCCAAATCCATATGTTGAAGTCCTAACCTCTAATGTGATGGTATTTGGAGGTGGGGCCCTTGGGAGGTAATTAGGTTTAAATTAGATCATGAGAGTAGGATGAGTGTCCTAATAAAAAAAGACAAACAGAAGGCAGTCTCTCTTCATGCTTAAGCACTGAGGAAAGGCAATGTGAGGACACAGCAAGAAGGTGGCTGTCTTCAAGTCAGAAAGCGGGCCCTCACCAGGAACCAAGTCAGCCAGCACTTTGATCTTGGACTTCCCAGCCTCCAGAACTGTGAGAAATAAATATCTGTTGTTGAAGTCACCCAGTGGGGGGTATGTGCTAGAGTCCCAACTTTCTAAGACTGTAGTGAGAATTAAATGAGATGATACACCAAAAGCATTTAGTACAGTGGCTGGCCCAGAGTAGGGACTCTAAATGTCAGCTATTATTTTGGGTATGACCCCCTTCTCTCAACAGACTCCAAGTCTTTCTGTGTAAATAAATCAAATACAGATGCTCCTTGACTTATGATGGGGTTACATCCCAATATGCCCACCATACATTGAAAATGTCACAAGTTAAAATGCATTTAATACACCTAAACTTGCCAAACATTACAGCTTAGCCTAGTCTACTTCAAACATGTTCAGAACACTTACATTAACCTACAGCTGGGCAAAATCAACTCGCTGCCACGGCCAGCATCACAAGAGAGTATCATACTACATATCACCAGCCTGGGCGGGGGGGGGGGGGTGAAGTATAGTATCTACTGAATGTGTATCATTTCAAAATTGATCAAAGCATTGTTTCTACTCAATGCATATCGCTTTCACACCATCATAAAGTTGAAAAATCCTAAATAGAACCACCATATGACGGGGACCATCTGTATGTCCATTGATATGTTTGCTCATTTGGAGGGGGTCATATACTAACAGATGCTTCTAAAAACTATCTTAGGAGGTATTACTTATAAATCCCCAGAATGTTTCCTCTTATAAGCCCATTTACTACCATTATCCTAGCAGTGTTCACACATACAACATAAGAGCCACAAAAAGCTTTTCTGCTTTCCCATTTTGCTTCCCATGTCCTTTGACTAAGCACCTTTTCATTTTTCATGAACTCCTTTCTAGATGTAGATTTCTTGGATTATTCATTTAAAAAAAATTTTCTAAAATGTTTCTCTGCACTTCTTCCTATACAACTTTCATTCATAATGCTCCCACCACGAGTGCAGGCTGCATAAAGTTGTCCCTTGCCAACACTCAGCAAACACGGAGTGCCTGCTCTTAGGAGCACAGCTCTGAGATTGTCTTTGGTTCCTCACTTGACAATGATTCCATCCCTTCTCCTTTGCCCAACCCTGGCCATGTGATGAAGTCCATGTCATAGCCTGGAGATTACATATTTCCCTTACCCTATAATAAATATCTTAAGTCAAAGATGCCAAATTATAGGCTCTATTTTGCAAATGGAAGGAAAAAAGGATGATTTAGAGAAGGTTATTTCCTTTGGCGCAGAAAGAAACAACCTAACATTTAGGCAAAATTTTTCAACCAGTTGAGTCAATACCATTTAAAAGCCTTAAAACTGTCTTTATTTTCCCTAGCTATTTCAGATTATTAAAAAGTCTTTACTATCCCATTTTCTTTTTGCCCTGTAGTCTTTGGACCTCATTAGGAACGTTTATCCTGGAGAATGTAAGCTTTTGCCATACAGTCAAAAAATACTGAACTACGCTCCTTTAATCACCAATTAGCATTTTTTTTGTTTCTCTTTTCTGTTGTTTATGCACTTTGGGAGTTAGACTCTTATTTCTCTGAAATGAGGCTAAGCCCTTTCACACCAATTTCAGATGGAGAAAACAAAAGGGGAACATTTCAGCTTTCTCCTTCCCTGTCACTTTTTAAATATTTAAGACACAAGCACCAGTCCATTACAAAGGCATTTTATCACATCCTATCCTCTCTCCCAGAAAAGTAAGAGCATTATGCGCCTTCTAACCAAAACCACCTCAACAACAAAACTACACATTCCATACTGGGTGGGGACGGGTCCTTGAGAGGAAAAAAATGAGAATGATTTCATGCTCCAAATGCTTCCTAGAGAGCAAATGCTGGTCCCAGCCAGTCGACTTGCCACACCTAAGGCTCCCTTCTGAGGAGGCTACTCAGGTCAAGACAACGATGTTCCCAGCTGATGTGTCCCCATCTCCCCTGCGCCCCATTTTGAATGTGGACTCAAAGTCATTTCTCTCTTCAGATGCCACTCCACCAAGTTTTACTCAGAAGAGTTATATTTATTTCATAATTGTTTAAAGGAAATCACTTTGTCCCCAGTGGTGATGAGGGCATTCGAAGGCATGTACTAGTACATTTGCCTTCAGAGACTGTTAACTCTGCTTTGCTGGTAAAGGTTGACTCAAAAATGAAAAACTAACAAAGAGTGCTTATAATTTTTATACATGTGTAGATATTATGCACTTTAGAACTGGGAAGAGTGATACATAAGGAATCATCCATAAATCACTTCCATTGGAGGTGAGGATTTCAGGTGCTCACTCCAACTGGCCTCTGACCTTCCTTGAATTATCTTAAACCTTATTCCTTTCTCATATTGCTGAAATACTGCCTATTGTTATCTTTTTACAAACTCCCTAAATTTTTGTGTATCCAAAAGCCTTCATGTTTGGTTGGCAGTTGGCGATGTATAGAATCCTAGCTTCAAGACCTTCCCCTGCCCTCCCAGCATTATGAAGACACTGCTTCCTTATCTTCCACCATCAGGGCTGCTGACAGAAGGTAGGATGTCACTCTAATCCTTATACCTTGAAAAGGAATTTGTTTTCCCACGTCTCTGGAAGCTTTTATTTTTTTATTTTATTTTTTTATTAATTAAATCTTTATTGTTCAGATTATTACATTTGTTCCTCTTTTTCCCCCCATAACTCTCCTCCACCCAGTTCCCCCCCCACCCTCCTCCCTCACTCCCCATCCACTGTCTTCATCCATAGGTGCACTATTTTTGTCCAGTCTCTTCCCGCATCTCCCTCACTCCCCACCCC
>NW_006283656.1:289134-316253 GCF_000327345.1 Myotis davidii
GCTCTGGGCAGGGCGGGGGCGGGGTGGGTCCCAGGGGATCTACAGGGCAGGTGGAGCAAGCAGTTATGGCTGCTCTCAGTTCCGTCCCTAGGGGCTCTGCCTCACAGAGTCCCAGCAACCGCTGCAAACCTCGGAGAGAAAGCTGCCTTCAAGTTCCGACTGAAGCCAGACAGTCCCGCTTCTCCCGTTTGAGTCTGGGTCCCTAGAGACTCGCCCGGATCTGGAGCTCAGAATCTGAGACTCCCTCCCGATTGAAAACCCCAACCGCGCCCTCCTCTGCCAGCCCGCTCCGTGCACTCCGCACCTGAGTATTTCAGTTCCGCACTGCACCTCCTCTGATTCTCGGTATGCTTTTCTCTTTCCTTCTAGTTGTAAAGCACCTCCTCTGATTCTCGGTATGCTTTTCTCTTTCCTTCTAGTTGTAGAATTTCCACTCAGCCAGCCTTCCTGTGGTTCTGGGTGATCTCCGTTCTGTCTTTTAGTTGTATTTTTGAAGTGGCTGTTCGAGGCAGCAAACTCCAGTGTTTACTTATGCTGCCATCTTGGTTTCTCCCTCTGGAAGCTTTTAAAACTGTCTCTTTATCCTTAGAGTACTAGAATTCCCCTATATATTAAGTATATTATTATGATTTTTGTGACAAAAACCCAACTTAACCTATTCTGTTCTTAATGGAAAGCCCAAAGGGTAGTGCTAAAATCAGATGTGGCCACACAGATGGTTTAAACAATGTTATTAGGTCTGGATCCCTTTCTTCTTATCTCTCAGACCCGGCGTCTTATATGTTGGATTCTATCTCAGGCTGACACTCTCCTTAAAAATGGTCCCTTGCTGTTTCACCATCACTGGATCCTTAAGCACTACAGACCTCAGAAGGAGTAAGAGTCAATCTCTCCCAGCTTCAACAATGATTCCCCAAGAAGCATTAATTGGCCAATTCTAGCATATGGTAGAGGCCATCTTAGTGACTAAAAGGGCCCCCAAAAAGCTGAACAGACAAACAACAAAAGTCCACTAAGCTAGCAGTGGGTTTTCTTTTCTTTCATTCTGTTTGGCAACTACTAGAAGCTGGCAACCTAAAGAGTTACATTTATTTTGCAAAAGAAATTTTTCTTCTAGTATATTTTAGCTATGTCCTCTCTCCGATTCTTCCTTATTCTTTCCTTCTGGAACTCCCATTAAAATCATGTTGGATACCTAGACATCTGCTTCTTTTTCTACCTCTCTTTCCCGATTGCCTGACTTTTTTTACTGTACTGTGTGGAAAGTTTCCTTGCTTCTGTTTTCAAGAACACCAACACAGTCTTCAGTTCCATTCTATTTATTATTTAGCCCATCCATTTTTTTTTAATGTCGTGACCTACTTTTTGGTTTTCAGAAACTCTTGCCTATTTTATGAATGAAAGCTCTTGATTTACTCTAAGAACACATTTGACTTTCCCCCCATTACTTAAATTATTTCTATTTAATTTAGATGCATGGTTCTGATCATCTTTGTTCTCAGGCTTTTCCTCGTGGTTTTCATCACATATCTGCTAAAACTTTGCCCATTTATATTTTTGAATATATGGTTTAAGAGAGGCACTGTGGATTTATATTTTAGAAGAGGCAGTGTATATTTACTCTAAAGTCTTAAAGTTAGCTTACACAAGCATCTTTCCCTTGGATGGAAAGGCTGAGTACAGGTTCTTAGTAGGTCATTAGATTATAGGAGCATGTCAACAGGCATGAGTCCTGGATATGGGATCATCCATGATTAGTGTAGGGATAGTTTGCTATACTTCCTTCCTGACACCAGCCTTTTCTCTTCTTTTCTCTTCTCTTCTCTTCTTTTCTCTTTGCAATGTCTGTTGTGGAGATGTGGATTTCCTGTATTCACTTCTCCACTTCACCCACAGATGCCTTTATTCTCCTTGGAATCTTTCCCAATATAAATCACTTTCATTAGGAAAGTCCTTCAGCTTTAGTTCAAGGGCTAACACCCATTTCTCTAAGCTGCTCTGATGAAGGACTAGGGGGAGTGACCAAATGTGCAGGCTGTGAGAAACACCGGTCTATACAGGAACAACTTTGATTATGCTCCATGGGCCACTCTAGCTCCTGTTGTTGACTCCAGGCTTAAAGTTGCTCTGGACTGTGGTTTCTATTGAGCTCTCTCCATCAGTTCAATCATATATGGTATGTTCTGTATCCCCCACATATTCTTCAAAAGTTAGCCACTGGCAGTGCCTTTACTTGTTCTCTTTACAACTTCATTCTTTTTAAAACCTTTTCCCTATAACTGTAAGAATAAGAGAACAGACCAGCCGTGGGCAAACTACGGCCCGCGGGCCGGGTCCGGCCTATTTGAAATGAATAAAACCAAAAAAAAAAAAAAGACCGTACCCTTGTATGTAATGATGTTTACTTTGAATTTATATTAGTTCACACAAACACTCCATCCATGCTTTTGTTCCGGCCCTCCGGTCCAGTTTAAGAACCCATTGTTGCTCTCGAGTCAAAAAGTTTGCCCACCCCTGAGTTAGATGCATATCATCAGTCTACCATTTTGAGTTCATTGCCTCTAGATACCAAGAAAAGCTTATTGGATTACACAAATTAAAATGATGAATAATGTTGGGTGATGGCAAATGTGTGAGAAATGGGCACTTTGCTCTTAGAGGAAAGGATGCTGGGGCATCCTTTTTGGAGGGAACTTGACAGTCACTCTCATCATGTTAAATGTCCACAATCCATGACTTTGTAATTTCACATTTATAATCTACCCCCAATGAAGCACTGGCATGACTACTTAAAGATATAATGTGCAATTGTGTTTACCAAAGCCCTCTTCCCAAAAACAAATAGGTGATGGCATAACTAGGACAGGGGTTGGACAAATTGCTGTATATCCATAAAATGGATAAAGAATGAGGCAAGTCTATTTGTGATGGCCTGGTGACTTAGAAAGATGCCCACAATGTATGATTAACAAAAGCAAGGTGCATAAGAGCATAATTTTTGATGATCCCAATTTTTACTTTTTTTGTTTATCTTTAAATTCTTTATTAGTTAAGGTATTACAAATGTGTCCTCATCCCCTCCATTAATCCCCATTCTTCCCCCCCACCCCCACCCACACACACTCATGCTCTCATCCCCCTGTTGTCCATGTCCATTGGTTTGGCTTAGGGGGATATGTGCAGGAGGCAGCCTGATCGATGTTTCTCTCTCATCGATGTTTCTAACTCTCTATCTCTCTCCCTTCCTCTCTGTGAAAAATCAATAAATTACATTTTAAAAAAATAGTTTGATCGATGTTTCTCTGTCTTTGGATCTGTCCCTGTTCATCAGCCTATGTTGGTCTCTATATTCCACAAATGATGACCCCAATTTTTAAAAAGTCATTATGTGCCTTGCTACTATCCTAAATATTTTTAAATGCTTCTAACATATTTCTTTTCTATTCCTACTTCTTTTAGAATTTGCAATCTCTGCATAAATCAGACATAGTTAATGGCTATTGTCAATTAAAATCAAGCAACCGTAACGCATGAAATGCAAGCTTTCTCGGGAAAATGAAGATGTGAATACAACATACTGACCAAAAAAGTGTTGCAAATCATAAGTAAAATATTTTGGTATTTTAAAACATTTTATTTCTTATAATTTTCATAGTTACACCTCCCCAATTTTAGCTATCCAAATTCTATGCCTAATGTCAGAATCCTTCACGCCAAAATCTGAATTTTTCTTCATTATGGTAAAAATATATTTCACCAAAATAATTTCTCCACTGCACATCTTGTATCCAAAGTCACTATGCTATGCTCTCTTCCCCTTCCTATTGCTTCTTAAGCAATCTTCCTTGGACATTGTAGACTTCAAGAACATCATAACCAAGTCTGAAATATATTAGGTAAAAAGCCAGGTTTTTCACAGATAAAATAATAACGTTTAGACTTGTATATAATTTCGAAAGTGACATTTGAATGCACTCATAACATTTAGACTCACTTAGGGAAGTTTTCCTAATGAGTCCATCAAAGGCATCTTCATTTGTGTCAATGTTTTTGATTTGTAGCATTTCTTTTAGGATTCTTTCTTAGGATTTCCATCTCTCTGCTTACATTACCCATCTGTTCTTGTATGTTGTCTACTTTTTCCCATTAGAGCCCTTAGCATATTAATCATAGTTATGATTCCCAGTCTGATAATTCCAACACCCTGCCAAATCTGAGTCTGATTCTGATGCTTGCCCTCTCTTGTTTTTGTTTTTGTTTTTTGGCTGATAGTATGCCTTGTCATTTTTTGGTGAAAGCTGGATATGATGCACTAGGTAAAAGGAACTGTAGTAAATAGGTCTTTGGTGATGAGGTAGGGAGGGGAGGGGTGGGGGAGGGGAAACATTCTATAGTTTTATGAGTAGGTCTCAGCCTTCAGTGAGCCTGTGTCCCTGACTGTGACCTTTGCACATGCTTCTCAGTCCTCACCCCACCCCTCAGGTGAGGCAGAAAGGCAAGAGGGGCTTCCCTTCCCCCAGGTAAGTGAGGCTCTGAGAAATGGTTTCTCTTGAGGGCAGGCCTTGCTAAGAAGAACAAAGGTGACATATTTTATATGTATTTTCAAGGACAACATAATTAGAGTAGATGCTTATGGGGAAAAGGAGAGTTGAAAAGGGTTAAGGTATGTCAAGGATTAAAGGTGTGAAATGAACAAAAAATAAGAGAGGGGCCTAACATGGGGAAAGAACAACACTCACACACTAAAAAATAGTCTACGTGCTTCTCTTCAGACCATCACACCTCGGAGGGAAGGTAGGGGAGGGTGGGGAAAAGGAGGAGAGATCAACCAAAGGACTTGTAAGCACCAGTATGTGCCAATTGAATTAATTAATTAATTAATTAATTTTTGGAATAAAAAAAATAGTCTACATTTCACCCAACTTTTCGGCTTTTCCTGATCCTGCCAATTCCCAGCAGATAAGGGCCCTACCCCTAATTTTTTGCCTTTCACACTTCATTGTTCCCACATGCCCCATGACTACCTGCTGGGTCCTCAACCAAGTAAGTATTTTCTTCCTATGAGTTGGTCACTGAGTGATTCCATTAAAAATGCAAAATTGTAGTGATCATTAACTCCCACTTCCTCATTTCACAACTTTGGACTTAGTTCATGGTTTCAGACGTGACACTAAATACATTCAGCAAACTGTATTCAGTGAATTGTCGCGAAAACCCCACATGAGATGGTCATATTTCCCTGAATCAAAACCCCTACCTTCATGTGTTAATCTCACTTTGTCTATCACTGTAACACTAGAAAATTAAATTAGTTCTCACGGACAAAATACTGAAAGGATAGGAAGGGGAGGCTCACAAAGGACCCCCCAAATGTAAAATCGTCCCAGAAGAGTGAATAAAAATGCTCGTTTTACTTTTGCTGAGGTCTAAATCTCCTGAGGCACCTTCTGTGATCTTTTATTTAGAGGAAAAAAATATTCAGCTGGCTGCCTATACTTTCTCCTTCAGGCATTTAGCCACAAAGAGAGAGGAAACAGGAAAATATTTCTAAAGCAAGCCCAAAATATAAAAAAAAAAAAATATGAAGAAACAGATGAGAATCGAAGCGAGTTTTGCAGGAGATTGAAAATGGTGTCATTTAGAGTAACCCTGGACGTACAGCTTACATGTGACTAAATCTGATCTTTCATAAAGAATTGGAATCTGTATTGATAGAAAAAGCTTCCAGCTATAAGAAAACAAAAGTAGCAACGATAAACAACACTGATCTCTTTTCTCACAGAAGCACTATTCGTGGACAAAAGAATTGAAGTGGAAAAATAACTTCAGATTTCAATCTACTCTACTGAATGAGTCACACAAACATACACCGAAAACGGGCTTAAATGATAATCACTTGAACAAAGTACAATAAACCTTGGGTAATGGCACATCTCCCAGGTTGAAGAGTGACTTCATACACTTAGCAATCGCCCAGAGAGGTCACCGAGAGGAACACCTCATTCTAACACAAGTTTACTTACCCACTTCTGCCAAAAGAGATTCTGAAAATGCTTAAGGATCTCCAGATTAAGACTCTGAAGTCACAACCAGGAATGCATTTCAAAGCTCAATAGCCTATACCACCAGGAAATGACTTCATCCAGGTAATTTAAGAGATTTAACCTCTTGTTGTTGTTGTTGATTTCAGAGGATAACTGCTGATCCTGCTTCAGTGAGGCGCTCATCCCTTATTAGAAATGTATTAGCAAGTTGCTCTTTGGGATGAGTCACTGTTCTGTTTGACCGTTGCTTCTGGTTCTCCTGTCACAACACTCCAAACACTGGTGACTCCTCAGGAAACCCCCTGTAGCATGAGAATAAGTCACATGCAGAGAAGTGCAAAGGGATGCCTTTGTATTAACTGTAAGGAGACTAGAAAAAGTCCACCAGGAGCCTCCGAGATAGCCATGTGGAGAGTGGGAAGAAACTGAAACCAAATCTCAAAAGGACTTCGAGAGACCCAGTGATTTCTTTCTAAGCATTTATCCTAAAGATGCTTCCTAACATTGACACTCATCTACTAAAGTGTCCTAGCATGTACCTTCAAGGATGTTCACTGCCGCCCTGTTTATAATAGGGTACAACTAGGAACAACCTAAACATTCAACTTTAAGGGAATAATGGTTTAAAATTTCATGTACATTGAGTGAACTCTTATTCATCCATGAAAAGTAATGCTGTTAGATGCGTATTAACACAGAAATATTTTTATGATACAGTATATCATGTTATTAAAGAAAGTAGGCTACAATACTACTTGATTAATTTACAGGGTATTTTAATTTATGTTGAATTGTGTTTGTCTAAAAATACTGGTCTACAAAAATACATACCAAGATCCTGGCTGTGGCGATTGCTTGGTGGTGGGATTGTGAGAGCATTGCTCTTATTTTCTATCAGTATTTTCTAATTTTTCTAACAATGAGCATATGTTGCTTTTGTAATAGAAAAAATCTAGTAGTTACTTCAGTTTTGAAAACTGTCTTAAAGAAGATTTCTATTTTATACAGAACTACAAAGAAAGGTGCAGCACTTCAGATAACAAAGAATTAGGGTTTAGACAAGGGTACCTTCCAAAATGGGGGACATATCAGAGAATGGCAAATGAAAAGTTAAATGAGGGCTGAGAATCACTTCTGCTCTGTAAGACTTCTCTAAAGAAGTCTCCTCTAGACTGCCACACCCTCTCAGTTTCTTCCATCTGTCTTTTCACTTTTAGTTTTCACCACTGTGTATGTTGCCCTAAGCTAATCTCACGTATTACTCTGTAACTTCACCTTCCTCACCTTGGGAATTAAATGTCCCATCTCCAGAAGTCCTATAGAACCTGTCAACTCTATACAGTACATCTAAGACCAAAGTCATTACCCTCTCCCCTCCAGCCTGCTCTTTTCCCAGGATTCCTTCTCTTTATTCAATGGCATCATCATGTACCCAAGCCAAACTTTTTAACTCCTCCCTCTCTGTTAGTCTTAAGCAATTCAGGAAAAGTTGTGTCATGTCCACCACACAAATATTTCTGATATCTGCTATCTCCTCATTTTTCCTTACAGCCCTAACTCAATGCGCCATCATTGCTAATCTGCATCTAATATTTCTTCATTCCAGTTCAAAACATAAGTTCATTATCACATGCTTATGAAAAGCCATCTAGTGTATACCCCACCTGCAGGATCAAGTCCAAACTGCTTTTCATTAGGCACAAGGCCCTTTAAAGTCTAGTGCCAACTTATGCTCCAGTCTTAATATAATATTCCCCATTACCACCATCCATCTCTCTCTCTCTCTCGCTCTCTCTCGCTCTCTCTCTCTCTCTCTCCCCACCAACTTTCTACCAAGTCCCACACAGGAAACACATGCAATACCCATGTATCACTGCATCCCAAGTCATTTCTACTGCCTAGAAACTCCTTTTCCCTGCCCATTATCCATTCTCTAGCATCTTTCTCAAACACTCTTTTCTCTCTAATTAAGCCTCAAGCCCCACTCCTATGTAATCATTTTTTCTACCATGTTTTCACAACATCAGACACATTCCTCTTTTATTCTCCTATACCCCATTCCCATGCTGCCCCTACCCCCAAGTGAAGCTATAAATAGGGTTCTTGTCCAAGTCCTCTGTTGAAGCTGGGAAAGCTTAATAGTCCCTACCCAATCTCTCTTGCAGCTAGAGATGCTCATTTGGCACAGCCTGGCCAATGAAATGTCAGTGCAAAATTGCTAGGGAATCTCAGCACAGCTTTTGTGTTTTCCTAACAGTAGAAAAAAGCATAGCTGACGCCTCTCTCTTCCTCGGACCTTACACAGGGATATGGAGTCTAGAGCTGCAGATGTTATCTTGCCAACATTAGGTCTAAGCCAAGAGAATCACAGAGATTCCAGCCCTGAGGTCCTGCCTTAACATCACTAGCAGCCACCAATCTCCAGAATTATTAGGTGAGAAAAATCAACCCTGGTTTTTCTAGCTGTTTTTCACACTGACTGTTGCTACATTCTAACTGCTATTTTTATGAAAAAGTTAATGTAGCAATAACTATCCGGGGACCTACCAGTCTACTGAAACTGTACTGAGTATTTTTATTTCTTTTGCCGTATTTAATCTTTAGGCATCATCATTTCTATTTGCAGAATTGAAGACCGATGTAGTGAAAAATTAAGTAATTTCTCAAACATCACACACAGCTATGAAGTTTTGGGGCCAGAATTCCAAGTCAGAGCTTTGGAATTTCAATACAGAAAGTTTGTTCTCTTCACCACTTTTGAAGACTGACTCAATAAGGCTAGACTGAGAAAAAAGCTGTTGAAGACACCTTGGGCTTGAAAACCCAACAAATGAGAAAATCCGTATCAGCCGCATCCATTTGCCAGTTTACTGAAGAGCTGGTAGTGTGGGATAGAATAAAAAGCCTTGTGAAAGGTGGTAATAGATGAAGTCTTTCTAAACTGACAAGAGTTATCCATCCTTCACTCTTTGTTACAGGAGATTGGAGTCTCCTCTCTAAAGCCAAAATGGTTACTGCCCAATACTCCATTTTCCTCAAGACGCTTGCAAATTCATTCACAAAAGGAGACTCATGTTCAAAAAAAGGAGAAGTTTGCTTAGCCTTAATGTATCTGTGAGTTTGCAAAGACATCACACAAAATAAAATGCCTCTGTTTGGCAGTGAAGAGGCCATGTTTGGGATCACAGATGATTGCAAAAGAGAGGAAAATACCTCCACAGTATGATTTAAGGATCAAGAAACATGTGATTTAAATCAGCCTGGAGATATGAGACCAAAAGTCAAATGTACTTATATGACTCTGGTCTGATGTACATCATATGGTGAAAGAAAGGGCACGAGCCATGTAACAGATAGAATATATTTAAATCTCAGATCCACCATTAACTGTCTCTGAAACTCATTTAGCTTAATTATCAAATGAGGGTAATATACTTACTTTATAAGGTTTTGAGAGTATTATTAAATGAGAAAAGAGATAAGCAAAACACTTAGGTCACTGCCTGGCCCCAGTAAGTGCTGGGTAAGTGGTGTTGCTGATGATGACAATGACAATTAGAAAAGCAGTGTCAACAACAATGGCTCAGAAGTACCTCAACTAGATGCTGACCATTTAACATTGGGGTCAAAGGAAGTGGTTTAGATAAACAAGCCAGAAGATTAGAAGGAGCAGTAACATGAGTATAAATCCAAGAACACTCTAGGTAAAAGAGACTGATTGTGTCTTTTGATAATGTTGATAACTCCAAGACCTCACATTATTCTAGAATGATCTTGAAAAGGAATGGTGTTCATTTATGTTGATCAGTGCAAAGTGGTGCCCACCCATTCATCAACAGTGTAAACAGTTTACAATGCACTTGGCCACCAAGTGTGAAATTGTGTGACTCTTGTTGAAAATTTTTTAAAATATATTTTCATTGATTACAGAGAGAAAGGGAGAGGGAGAGAGAGATAGAAACATCCATGATGAGAGAAAATTATTGATTGGCTGCCTCCTGCACACCCCCCACTGGGGATCGAGCCCATAACCCAGGCATGTGCCCTTGACCAGAATTGAACCAGGGACCTTTCAGTGTGCAGGCCAATGCTCTATCCACTTGAGGCAAACCAGCTAGGGCTCTTGTTGAAAATTTTACTATGGGAATTGGTTCACATTATTTTATATTTTACTTACCAAGTGAAGTAATTTTAACTTTTGTCACAAAATTTCACATTACGCATAATTTCAGTTCTCATAAAATGTCAATTCCCCAGGAGCATGAAAATCTCAAGTACAGATGGTTGCCTCTTTATCAAAATCCATTTTGACCCCAGACCCCCCTCCTTCAAGAGAATAAACTTGTATCTGGGAAACAGCTGCCCCACAAGGGATCACCTTTCTCAGTCAACTTGGACTAGTCAATGGTTTGTGACAAGCTCGCTCCGCAGAACATAAGTGGCGTTGTCATCTCCACACTCTACCCCTTCCTCAAACTACATGCAAGTGGTAATTTGGCCACCAGGGATCGCAGACCACACGATGGAAGGAGTCCAGGTCCCTGGCTCAGCGCATGAAGGAAAGCCACCACTGATCCGGAACATATACCTTGCACTGTCACATGAGTGAGGAATGAAGTTGTATTGTGCTCGAGACATTATACATCTTTAGGTCTTTTTTTCCTTTTAATAGCAGTTCAGCTTCTCCTTACTAAAACAGGTTCCATAGCGGAAAGTTACATGAAAAATAAAAGTCAGTAAGACCTTGGGATTCCTAAGCAAGAGATGAAAAGTAAAGCAAAATAAATGTAAGTGGAACCCTTTAGGAGAATTTTTTTAAACTGAAGAACCAGCATCCACTACAACATCCAGAGAATGTATCTGAAAGGTGCTATTAATAGAAAAATAAATAAAACTAAATAAATATATGAGCCCATCAGATATTTGCTAAGTTTAACATCTCTGTTTTTGTGAAAAGCCTAGCTTAATTATGGCCTCCACAGGTTTAAAAAGGAAGTTTGCTGGAGTTTCTATCTCCATACACATAAAAACTAAGGGCAGGTACTAACTCAAAGAATCTTTTCAAGCCACTGGATATACATGCCCACCTCCAAGATTCTCCCCCCTGTGTTGTCTCCTGCCACACTGACCAGGGCTCACCTGGGTGACAATAGGGTACTGTAAACACGACAGAGTGTGACCTCCCAGGCAAACTCAGAAAGACATGTGGCTCCTGCCTTCCTTTCTCTTAGATCACTTGTTCCGGGAGAAACCAGTTGCCACATCAAAAGGAGAGATTCAAATGGCGAGGAACTCAATCCACCTACCAACAACCTGCACTAACTTGGCAGCCACATGATGGGACCACATTAGAAGCTGATCATCCCGCCCCAGTCCAGCCTTCAGATCGCCGCAGCCCCGGCTGACATCTGTGGACTGCAACTTCATGAGAGCCCCTCATTTAGAGCCACCCACATATGCTCTTTGAATCCCTGACCTACAAAAATGTGTGAAATAATAGTTTATTGATGTTTAAGCTGCTAAGTTCGGGGGTAATTTGTTACATAGCAATAGATGATTAATTCACTAGCTTGTTTTGTGTACGTTTATTTATTTAATTACATTACTTATCTATGGTTGAGGAAGGGACGGAAATGGAAGAGAAGAGAAAGCCAGCTCTAACTGAGGTTGAAAAGCTTTGTCTATTTTTCATGCTTCCTGGAAAGAGAAGACTGGACTGCGCCAGACATGTAAGCATTATATTGAGTTTTCCTCAAATGAGCCTGATGAAATTAGTTCTTTTTGCATAACAGGCTCCTTTTAATTAGACAGGAAAGCTTTTACTCATGAACTTGTCACTGGATCGTGTGAAAAGCCAATTTTTAACGTTGCCTTTTTGTGTGTGATGTGTGTGTGTGTGTGTGTGTGTGTGTGTGTGTGTGTGTGTACTGGTAGAATTGAAGAAAACCTGGCTAATTGAACACAGAAACAAGAAACATAGTGGATATTTCATTCAAGGAATCAGAGACTATTTCTTAAGAGCCTCACATTTCACATAAAATGAAGACTTGGGGGCGATTTTACGCTTGTGCGTTCCACGGCACACTGCGCCTCCCACCCCATGATTGAGAACTCTCACACAAAACTACTTCGGTTGTTTATCTTTCTTGACTGAGGGCGCTTAAGAGGTGGGGGGAAACCTCTCATTGCCTCCACATCGTGACTGTCTGGCTTGTTGGAAGTGTCACAGTGTTTGATCGCAGTGGCGTAATTACTGAGGAATAGAGAGCTAGGAACTTCTGGTGGCTCATTTCTCTCTTTACAGTTTGTGCGAACTGTCGCTCCCTCTTACATTATATTAGCTGACACATTGACAGGGCCTAGTAACAGAACCCACATTAGAAGAGGTCTATCAGGAGGACCCAGAATACAGGGAATAAGGCAGTGCCATACTTATCATATGCTACCAAGGTCAGAGCCAAGCAACGTCTGATGACTGTGGAGTGAGATCCACTACTCTGACCAGCAGTCCACAGCGCAGCTTTAGCCTGCAGGGAAAAGGACTCATTTCTTTCTTCCCCCAACCTGATTCTTCACCAATTATGAAATCTAGCAAATATTTAAAATGATGTAGTAGCCCTGGCCAGTTGCTCAGTGGTCAGATCATCAACCCACAGACTAAAGGGTCACAAGGTTCGATTCCCAGTCAAGGGCACGTACCTGGGTTGCAGGCTCAATCCCCGACCCTGGTCGGGGAGCATGCAGGAGGCAATCCATCAATATGTGTCTGTCACATCGATGTTTCTCTCTCTCTTCTTCCCTTCTCCCTCCCCTCCACTCTCTCTAAAATAATCAATGGAAAAAATATCTTCGGGTGAGGATAAAAAAATAAATGAAATAAAAAATCACTGGTATGTTTATAATAAGCTGACAGACCCTATTAGACAATTTCCATGAACATTGCTGCACTTTTTAACAAAATCAATTTGTGAGTGTTGGGGGGCGGGTGGGGGCAGTCTTCTTTGCCTATTATGTTGTTGAGGGTGTGTGGACCAACACATAAGTACATCCTACAATCATTCCCAACCTAGAGGCTTTGAAGATCGTATTGGGCTTCCATAAATAATCCTCACCATTGCAAAAATGTAACAGGAATGATGCCTTTGCCCATGATAAAACTGCCTGGGTTCAATTAAGCAGAGGTGGGGACACTAGGGCTTGAGGGCCAAAGTGGAACCAATGCCTGTTTTTATCAAGACATTTTATTGGCATGCAACCACATTGACTCATTTGTGGGTTGTCTACAGCTGCTTTCACGCTGCAACAGTGAAGTTGAGTAGTGGAGACAGAAGCCGCGTGGCTCACAAAGCTGAAATATTTACTATCTGGCCCTTTGCATTAAAAGTTTGCCAACTCCTGAAAGAAAGTATTATACTTTTTGGTCTGAGCTCACAATTTGGAAACTGATGTGGGACCTTTCTTTCCCTGGCCATCTCATGCAGACATAGTTAATTTCTTGTTTCAATAAAGAGAAAATAACAAGTTCGGTAGATAAAATCTTGCAAGATTTGGAGTGGAATAAACAGATTTTTCCTTCTTAACCAAGTATGTCCTTTAAAAAAATGACTTTGGACTGCTTGTACCCTTATTTAACAGTTTTAAACCCAGTAGGTGGGTTTAAGTAGTCATCTCTCTTCCAACATGATTTGTTTAGTTGGTCACCGATACTTTACAGGGATAAATATTCTTAGCCTTATATAGTTTTTACAAAAAGAAAATGTGTAAACTACTTGAAATACAATGTTTTTCTTGATTTGAAAAGTCATGAGCATGGATTAATCCATATTGTACAAGATAGGAACATGCTTGTAGCAAAATTTAATAAGAGTATAACAGCCATAGGATTTGGATTCACTGATTTGGAAACATGAAGCCTATATATTTTGGCACTGAGAGAGAAAATCTTTGTTATAGCCTAAGAAAATTATGTTTAGGGAGGAGAATTCCCATCATCCACCTTCAAGGCAACGGGAAGAGTCTCAGTGAGTGTCTTTGCTTTAAGACAATGCTTGGAATTTTGGCTGCAAAGAACTTTCTTCTCAGACTCATCTTTTCAAATCAGATCTGGCGAAAGGATGAATTCACAGATTTGGGGGTCCTGAAAACTCCTTAATAAGAAAAAGCCTTAGATATTTTCTGCTTAACCCTTCCCCTCAAAATTGAAGCATATGCAAGTCTCCTAGACCTACAGATCTAGAACATTCTCTAAACGTGGGTTTCTCAACCTTGGCACTACTGACATTTGGGGCCTGATGATTCATTGTTGTAGGAGGCTGTCTCGTGCATTGCAAGATATGTAGCAGCATCCACGGCATCGACCCCCTAGATGCCAGGAGACCTCACTCCTGGTTGACAACCAAAAATGTCTACAGATATTACTGAATGTCCCCAGTGGGGGGGTTGGGGGGGGGAGACAACATTGCCCCCGGTTGAGAAACATTGCTCTGGAGAGCAGTAGATCTTTAAGTTGCCAAAAGGCAGTTATTTCATTCAAACTATGCAAACCAACTATCCATACAATTGGAAGTGAAATCTGGTCCCTTCCACAGTGAAGTGGTTACATGTCCCTGTCACAGTTATCACTGCCACGCTGGAAAGGAGACCAATCCTTTCCTCTGAAAACTCATCTGTGCTAGTTTCTCTGATTGTCATCTTGTGCTGTCGTACCCAGATTTCCTTCCCAGAATCTCATCAACATGTAGAAGGCATCTCAGGCATCTACAGGGAGACACGCTTTTCAACTCGATATTTCCAAACGCTGCTTTGATTCAACAGCAGTGATGGACAGCCTCTTGTAACTGATCAGGATGAAAAACTAAGTAGCCTGCACTTGCTAAAGAGACCACTGCAATAGAGGACTGCCTTACCTACTGCACATGAACAGAATTTCTTACGACAGCGCCAACAGTTGAACGCAGTTGTTTTCCTGTGATCCTTTTAAGTCCCCAATTCAATTACCATGCTCATTTTTCTGATGAATCATCAGCAGAAACCCAGGCAATTTTTCAGAGAGTGGTATGACCCTCAGCTGGAACATTACTTTGTAGGACTCTGTTGTACCTACTTGGCACTAAACAGATACCCAGTCTAGCCCTGAAGAGGGTTAGGACTTAGCACTTAACGCAGCATGAAGTTAACTCTTTATAGATCTTTCAGTTTTTTGAAGATAGCTGTAACACAAAGGACACAAAAGGGGAAAATAAAACTAAATACTGAAATGAAGTGTGTGGTGCTACTTTATTGTTGTAGCTCTATAGTTGATAGCCTCGGAGATGCAAATCTCAGCTCTAGGCCATCATTAAACTGACGCATCGAAATAACGAAGACTTCACGTATATTTTCAACATCACAGAAGCAGTGAAACGTTAGATCTTCGATATTGCTTTTTCCTCAAGGATTTCCTTTTTTCTCTACCTCATCTTCCTTCACTAGAGGGATACACACCAGCAAAGCAACATCTGACACATTGACATTACCCCAGATACCAAATCCCCGCAGAATTCGGGGACTGTGCCATAAATGAGGAGCTTCCTTTGAATTCCAAAATTGCCTGGAAGCTGAAAGTAGAAGAGAAAATGGACAAGTGACTGTCCAGCATTTAGGCTGGGACTCTGAGCTAGCATTGATGCCGTTGTAATAATCTGGTTATTATTTAACAGGAAAGGAGTGAACGGGGAGACCAAAAGATATAGACATGCCATGTACACAGCTTTGCCAAAAAGTCCCATTAAACATTCTCCAAGTTTATCCCCCATCAGCCCCACCCCCACTCCTCCCCACCCCCTCTGATTAATTGGGGGAGGAACTAGACAAAGGCAGTTTAGACACATGCCCAGTAAGGTCTGAGTGACCTGGGAAATGCTTTCATGTCAATCACTCCTGGAAACAGGTAATTGACCAGGATGGGCATGGCCATTGCAAGAGTGCCAATCTAAAAGTATAAACTTCTAGACCAGCAGTTCTCAACCTGTGGGTCTCGACCCCTTTGGGGGTCGAACGACCCTTTCATAGGGGTCGCCTAAGACCATCGGAAAACACATATATAATTACATAGTTTTTGTGATTAATCACTATGCTTTAATTGTGTTCAATTTGTAACAATGAAATTGGGGGTCACCACAACATGAGGAACTGTATTAAGGGTTGTGGCATTAGGAAGGTTGAGAACCACTGTCCTAGACAAGAAGCCACACTCTCTCTCTCTTGGCTCGGGGGCACCTGACTCTTGTGACCCCTGCTTGACCCCTGCTGCAGGAACCCAAGAAATGTAACCCTGTGCCAATAAAGCCTTCTTCCACATTTCATCCTCCCATTGGGGGCTTCTGAAAATTCTTATTTCAGCTGCAACCCAAGAACCTCTCTTCCCCCAAATGACAGGGGAATTTCATTCTCTGACAATAGCATGAGCTGAGTTAACCCAACAGACAGGCAATGCATACACATTTCTGACTAGTGAGCATGGGAAGATCCAATGGTTAAGGCAAGGAGGTCTCCAGGGATTAAAAGCCCACTAGTTTTTTGTATTCTTGCTCTTTGTACATGCACCTTTCTAGGTTTCGGGTTGCTTGAAGCTGTTGACATCACAAACGCCACAATTACATCTTTTTAAAAAATATATATTTTTATTGATTTCAGAGAGCGGAAGGGAGAGTGAGAGAGAGGAGCATCAATGATGAGAGAAAATCACTGATCGGCTGCCTGCTGCACACCCTCTCCTGGGGATCCAGCCCACAACCTGGGCATGTGCGCTGAGGGGGAATGGAACCATGATCTCCTGGTCCATAGGTTGACGCTCAACCACTGAACCACACCAGCCAGGACACAATTCCATCTTTTCACCCGCAACATCTCAGTGGTGAAAAGTGAACCCTCCCTGATTCCCAAGCCTCTAAAATGAACTTCAGCTTCCTGTCCTTACCTCAAACATGAAGGGAAAAAAAGGTAATGACTAATGGGCAATTGTGGTTGCCTTGGCTACAATTCTAATTTTTGCCAAATGTACCTCTCTGTGCTTAATATGTTTAAATGGTACATAAAAATACCAAAAAAGGTATCTTTATTATGGGCTTGGCCATATGCCTTTTTCTCTCTTGGTTACTGTTCTCTTGTATTACCTGCATTCTCACACCCTGGTCCAGATTGTCCGCCACAGCTGGGATGGAGGAAGGAGAGCTCAGATCTCTCACTCTCATCTTCCCCATGCACTGCTACATTCTGAATGTGATGCCTAGGGGCCTTCCAGCTAACTGGATGTGTAAATTAAAGAGTTTTAAATCACTTCAAGGTGTCATTCAAATTTTCATCCCAGCTAACAGGGAGGAAATTCGCCAAATCCACCCTGGGGCCATTTTCCCATCTCTTTCCCCACTGACACTCATGTAAAGTGCTAGACAAAGGCACAGCAAATCCCATATTAGAATCTTTTAGGACTAACTCCCAGTCCTTCCTCCTGCCTTAACAAAGATCACTTTTCTCACTTGGAATAAAAAAAGAAATCTATAAAGGGCTGAAAGGTAGTTTTCATTATCAGACTTTTTCTTTTTCACATCCTCTCTTTTTCTTATTTATCCAGATGTGAAACCAACAGTAACCAAAATGTATTTGGAAATTTATTGAGTGCGATATAATAGAAAACCTTAAGGGTAGAATTTAGTATTGTTTATCCAATACATACTTTTTAAAAATTTGATTCCTTTTTGTTTGTTTGTTTATTTGTTTTTTAGAGAAAGAGGAAGGGAAAGGGAGAGAGAGAAACACCGATAGGTTGCCTCCTGCAGGGGCCCCACCAAGGGATCGAAAATGCAACCTGGGTACATGCCCTGGTTGGGAATTGAACAGATGACCTTTCGGTGCATGGGACAATGCTCCAACCGGCTGAGCCACACTTACTATATGATTTTAAAATTATTCTGTGTGTTGTTACAAGCATAGGGGCCCTGTGATGATATCAGATTTGGGCTTTCAGCAATATTTCTCTGCCTGTGTACTCTGACAAGTACCATCCTACTTATCCCCAGGGTGTGAAGGCAATCATCAGTAAATGGCAAAGGGGAGGAGTCAATGGCCCTTCAGCCAGTGGTTCAACCACCCACTAATGAAGACTTTAAACTAGGATAACAGAAAAGCCATCTCTTGAACCACTTTACCAGAAACTATTTTCCAGAATGGTCAAACACAAATACCAAGATTCAGTGGAACACCTAAGGAAAAATAGCAACACCACTAGCCAAAGTTTTTGAATGAGAGCTTGCGCCATGCAACCAGTATACACAATATAGGTCATTCAAAAGCAATTTGTAAGTAATTCACCAAGAACCTAAAAGCAAACCCCAGGAATCTGGAAACTCTCCATCCCTGTCAACGGATTAGTTTCAGAGCATCTCAGAGAGATTTCAATCAACAATGGCTGGGGCAGGCAGGAGAAGTGACGTTCCAGTCTATAACACTGTTGTTCAGTAGAACTGTCCTCAATGATAGGAATGTTCCATATCTGCCCCACCCAACATGGGAGCCATTAAACCAAGGGCTTTTGAACATTGGAAGTATGGCTAGTTCAAATGAAGAACTGAGTTTTTAATTTTATTTAATTTTATTGACATTTAAATAGCCACATGTGTCCACTGACTACACATTGGATAAGAAAAGTCTAGAAATGGAAGCGGGGAGTACTGAGGACTGAATGTCTGGCCCAGGCAAGGGAGGAGGCATTGCTAGGAAAGCTGTATGCCCAGAGCAAGGACAGCCCCACAGTTTCCTCTTGCAGGCCATCTGACTGCTAATGAAGGCCTGCTTCCAAAGCTAAGGCTAACTCGTTGGGAGAGAGTGCTGTGATTAATTAGCGATGTCTGAGTTGGTGGCACATGTGTTGTGATTTCTCAATGCCAGTATGGCGAGCAGAACTTCACTTCTGTAGAGAACACAGAGGGAAGCAGAGGAGGCGACCAGGTTCAAGGCCATGAGATAGATGGTAATTCGAGAAGCAGACTGGATTATGGTTATTTATTTACTGCACTGAATGAATGCTCGCCTATAAATATGGCTAGGCAGTGGTTTTAAATGTATGCCTGCAGCCAGACAACCAAGGGGTTACTGATGTCAGATTATTTATTTGGTTGCTTATTTATATGTTGCATTTAGTCAGTTGTTTACTTGTTTAGTATGTCTCCCCCACTAGAATGTGAGATATTTAAGGTCGTGGACCATCCTGGGCCAGAAAGTAGGTACCAGGTAAAAGATTGTCAAATGAGCATCTTTATACCAAAATTTATTCTCAGAAATATATTTGAAGGTCTACTACATGTAATGTACTATGTTAGGGTTGGAAGTTAGCCATGAAGGACAGACCCAGTCCCTATCCTCATGGCTTATATTAAACAGCAAATTACACAATTTAGAATGTATGATATGTATCAGCAGAGACCTAACGTAAGGGCTAGGTAGGGAAACTTTCAAGGAAAAGCTTCCTTGAGGTGTGGAACTGAATTTTGAAGGCTCCCCTCAGGGTTGACATAAGAATGAAATGAGCCCTAGCTGGTTTGGCTCAGTGGATGGAGCGTTAGCCTGCGGACTGAAGGGTCCTGGGTTCAATTCTGGTCAAGGGCATGTACCTTGGTTGCGGGCACATCCCCAGTGGGGTGTGTAGGAGGCAGCTGATCGATGTTTCTCTCTCATCGATGTTTCTAACTCTCTATTCCTGTCTTTTTCTCTCTGTAAATAAACAAATAAAAATATATTTTTTAAAAAGAATTAACTGAGTAAGATAGAAGCAAAGGGGAAACAAGGAAGAGCAAAGGAAATGGATTGGGCAAAAGCTCTGGGCAGGGTGAGCTCCAAAAACTTAAAAAAAAACAAAAAACGACCAGGATCAGTGTCATCCAAAGAGCAAGCAAGGCAGAAGGCCTGGAGAGCAAGTAATCAGGGTCAGTTAGTGATGTAATGACCACCTTTAAGTCTATTGAGATACTTGTTTGCTCATTTTCTTAAAAAGGATATAGAAAACCATGGGAGAAAACTCATTTATCCAATAAAACCAAAGAGACTTATACACAAACACACACACTCAGCCTTTTGTAAGGGTTTACAGAAAGGCTTTGCCCATGTACTAATGAATTTGAACTTCCAGCCTAGACAGTTCTTAGGAAGGTAAAAATATTATCCCCATTTCACAGCTGACAACTCTGAGGCTCAAAGAAAATGTGACTCATCCAAGACTTCAGTTAGACAGGACACAGCCAGGACTCAAAGTCACACCACCCAAGTGCCATTACCTCTTCTACAATAGCAGTTTCTTCTCAATTGAGGGCCCATGGGAAATATTGAGTCTGATCAGTAGACCCTACCAACTATGCAATTTTCAAAAAGGTGTTTGTTGAGGCAATTTTTGTCCCGCAGGTGCAGGCACTCTCCCAACGCACCTTCCCGTCTCCGGCTAGGGAGGCTCAGCTAGCGGTCTAGAGCACACTGGCTTCATGGTTGGAGAGGTTGGGGTGCTACCTTGGAAAGTTCTACAGCCACTTCTTCAGAAAGGCAATGCTATTTGTCCAATTCAATTCCAGGGCTTTGCTCTGAACTATTTTTTTAAGTCAATTCGGAGAACCTGGAATCATTCACAGAGCCTCATTAGTTCTGAAATGCTATGAGTCATTTTCAGACTCATGGATCAAATGCCCCAGAGCACTTCCAACAGTGACAGCTCTCATATCCTGAGAGTCTGTAATGGTCCTGATATTGCCCATGTATCTTGTAATTAGGGTGACCAACTGTTCCGGTTCATTTGGGACCCGGGGTTTCCCAGGACTGAAGGAGTTGGTTACCTTACTGATAAGAGAATCCAAATCAGAGCGTTCACATGGTTTGCCCAAGGTTCTCACAGACTGTAGGAAAAAACTGGAGTTTGCACTCAGATCTTATTCCCAGGGGTTAGCCCTACCCTGGCCCTCTGGGTAACCAACCATAGCACTACAATTTAGCTGAGAAAGATGGACATCTTGTGTACTGAAATGTAAATGAACACCTCAAACCTTCTTCTCTGGAGAATTCTCCCTTTTCCATCTTATGAAATGGATCGGATTTTTTTTTTCAGGACTGAAATAAAACTGGGAGCACTCTTTTTTTTTCCTTTCAATTTTTACAGGTATACATGCTTTATTATTCTTTTAAAATGGCAAATGCCTTTGTTTTAAAATTGAATTTATTGAGGTGACACTGCTTAATAAAGCCATACAGGTTTCAAGTGTACAACACTGTACCATATCTGCATGCGTCATTGTGTGTGCACGACCCAAAGTCAAGTCTCTCTGCCATCATTTATCATTCTTTTGCCTTAAGCTCAATGTCCTGATTTGCATGTCAATGCCAGCAGTGCTATTTCACCTGAGGGCTGCTTTTAAAACACCCAAAGCAGTGCAAGCAGTTTGGGCTGGGAACTAACCAGTAAATTGTGGAGAACAGGACTTGAGTCACACCTGAAGAAGTGGAAATAGGAGGAGTAGGGCAGACTTAAATGGAAATCCTTCCTCTGCCATATGCTAGCTGTGTGATCTCATGGCTAATAACAGTTATTTCGCAGGTTTACTGTGGAGCATAAAATGAGATCACTCAATGTGAATCTACCCTGCTCCATGACTGGCACATGATAAATGCCCAATAAGTGTTCGTTCATCAACAGGCCCCCAAAGAAAGGAAACTCAAAATGTTCCTTGCTTCCTAATCTCCTCAAACTTCCACCAGAGTTTCTGAAACCTAAAACTATAATTGATTACATCATAAGAATACAAACAGCCCAAATTTGTTTAAAATAAACAAATATTTGAATGGGCCCTAACTGGTTTGGCTCAGTGGATAGAGCGTCAGCCTGCGGACTCAAGGGTCCCAGGTTCGATTCCGGTCAAGGACATGTACCTTGGTTGCAGGCACATCCCCAGTAGGGTGTGTGCAGGAGGCAGCTGATGCACGTTTCTCCCTCATCGATGTTTCTAAGTATCCCTCTTCCTTCCTCTCTGTAAAAAATCAATAAAATATATTAAAAAAATATTTGAATGGACATTTCACCAAAGAAACATATACATAGCAACTAGGCACATGAAAAGGTTTTCAATATTAAAAGTTAATATAAATTAAAGCCACCATGACACACCTACTAGAATGACGAAAATTAAAAATACTGACAATACCAAGTGTTGACAGTGATGTGGGGCAACTGGAAATTGCATGCACTGACAGTGGGATGTACCAGTATGATAGGTACATTTTGAACAGCTGCTTTTGAAAGTAAACTGATAGCTTCTTATAAATTTATCATAAAATGCAGCAGTTCCATACCTAGGAATTCATCTAGGAGAAATGAAATGTATGTCCACAAAAAAGAAGTTTATAGGAGCTTTATTTATAAAAGCCAAAAACCTGTAAATAATCCAGACATTCATCAACAGGCAAATGAATAAATAATGTGTGGTACAAACATACAAAGAGATTCTACTCCGTAAGAAAAAGGTACTACTGAGACCCCAAAATGAGTGAATATTAAATACATGTGTTAAACAAAAGAAGTCAGACACAAAAGACTATACACTGTTTACTCCATTTATAAGAAATTTTGGAGCAGGCTGCGGTGGGGTGAGGGGATTGTCTGCAGAGACATCAGGAACTCTATGGAGGTGATGGAAACATTCCACTTCCTGTTTGGGGTGTAGTTACACAGGCATACACATTTGTCAAAACTCACTACACTGTACACTTTAAAAGGATGAATTTTACTGCCAGCAAATTATATGCCTGTAGATCGTCCTTTACAAAGAAAACTAGATTATAATAAATACCATATGATTTCACTTATAGGTGGACTCTAAAGAATAAAATAAGCAAACAAAATTGAAACAGAGTCATGGATACAAAAACAGACTGCTGTTTGCCAGAGATGTTTCTAGCTCTCTATCCCACTCCCTTCTTCTCTGTAAAAAAATCAATAAAATATATTTTTTTAAAAAAGAAGTACAGTTTGGTAGTTACAAAATAGTCACAAAGATGTGAAGTACAGGATAGAGAACATAGTCAATATTGCCTGAAATATAGGGGAAAGTATATAATTGTCTAACCACTATGATATGCACCTGAAACTAATACAAAACAATACTGAATGTAAACTGGAATTGAAAAAGAAGCATTTTTAAAAACTTTAAGACACGCAAAGTGATGGAATTGTGCCACTGACTTTTCAAATCTATAACTGCTATATAGCAGTTCTGAATAATTTTATAAATGTTACAAACTGTGCATAACTATTGTTTAAATAACTACATGACTTGCAAAAAGAAAAGAGATGGTAAAATATAGGGAGTCTAGTCTGGGAAGGGGATGCAACCCTGGGAAAGAGATGGAGGTGGAAGCTTGGGAGGGTGGATGGGTAGGGTAGACCCAGCCACTAGTCGTAGTGAACGGGACATGACCTGTGCCTTTGGTTACTGGGGGAGCAAACCAAGAAAAAGGGAGACACTCATTGGCCAGTGTCCCCATACGTCCCACAGTATCATTTCACTTGGCTACTTCTAGTGCTTGTTAAAAAGGTCAACATTTTACCTTTAAAAATGTGTTAAGTGGCCCCACCTATGAAGAACATGCTAGCAGAGGCACTACTCCTGCCGCTGCTCCCAGTTACATTTCCGGCTGAGCTTAAGACTGCTTTAAAAAATTTACAAATGAAGACAACAGCCTAGTCTAAGAAAACGGATCTTTCTTACAACTGCTTTCACATCTGCCAAAGCTGCGCCCATGAGAACAGGAGGACAATCTCAGAGTTGATGCACGGGGACCGGCAGCAGTTCCCAGAGCCCAATGATTAAGTACACAGAGGTCCACAGAGACTTGAGGACAATAAAACTATTTGATGGGATGGGATGGGATGGGATGGGATGGGATGGGATGGGATGGGATGCGATGAGATGGGACGGGATGGGATGGGATGGGACAAGAGTGTGGGGTGTGGAAGGTAGTGTTGGGTGAAGGCTGCAACCTATTCTTTCTCAAGAAAGGCTACTTTATTCAGAAAAAAAATTATTTATTTATCTATTCATTCATTTATTTATTTATTATTTTCTTGTGCTTAAATGGCCACACTTCCCTGACCAATAAGCAGCTATCTGATCCAAGCAAGGCCAATTAGATATCCTTTTCATGGACTTTGACACTTGAGCAGAGTGACATGAAGGCAAACAATGGTTGGAATTTATTCTTCTGTCAGAGCACTTGAGAGACCATCCATCACTTTCTACTACTTAGATCTAGATTCCCTGGCTTCCTTATAACCAGTTGCATCATTTTTCCTTTGATTCTGAAGTTACCTTACTACTTTACAAGAAAACACTTTCTTGCTCAAATTAAAGTCAGTTTCTGTTGCTTGCGATCAAAGAGGCCTGAAGGATACAATTGTCTAGCCACTAAGCTCTACACCTGAAACTAATACAAAATGATATTGACTATAAACTGTAATTGAAAACATGTAGCTCAATCATTTTTTAAGTGTTAAAAGTTGCTTCCCACTCCTCCTGAGAAGCCATAAATGTGATGTGTAAAAAAACAGGTCAATTCACTGGCTTTAATAATGTCTCGCGTGTACTCCGGGGGCCTAGGCTGGGATCCAAGGTCCTTCCATCCTGGTCCTCTTGGCTTTCCTGATGAGAGAGGAGCAGTCTATTGACAAGTCAGAATAAAGGATAACCCTTTCCTAACCTCCTGTCCACCAGGAAACGACACGGGAACATCTCAAGGCCAGCAGGGCAAAACTGGATCACTGAACACCAACTTGGTTTGATTGTAGAATAATGCGTTTGTATCATTTCCAGCCCCATGACCTACTGGGGCACTGAAAAGTCTAGGTGAACTTGGAGCCTCAACTCATTCTCCTTTTCAGGACCCTGGACCACAACAGTAATAGCAATAAACACAATTATTATCATTATTAACAGTTACTGAGCAGTCAATCACTGTGAAGCACTGAATCAAGAACTTTATATGTTGTATCTCATTCAAGCCATACCTACAATAACCTTTAAGTGGTAGGCACCATAATTATTCTTATTTTACAGACAAAACAAACTGAGGTTAAAAAAGGTGAGGTCCTTATCTGAGGGTAGCAGCCGGTGAAAGAGCCAAGATCAAATGCAGGTCTTTCTGATTTCACTCTTAATCAGAAAGCCAACACGCTTAATCACAAACGGCATCCTATCTGATGTGGGCAAGTCTCTGCTGCTGTGCTGGAAATCAGAGTTGTCCTGGCTAACACAATGCAAAAACAAAAGGGCTTCCATTATTTATCACGCCAGGAACAAACACCCAAGGGGTTAGGCATCAAAGTGAACTGTCTTGATTTTATCAATTGCCTTTTCTCCTCTACTTGCCACATGAGACTTTGCTGTCCTCCGCGTGCTGACAAACCCTGTCCTACCTGGAACAGGAATTTTTCTCAGGATAAAACAAAAAAGAAGACTATCACTCCCCATAAGTTAGCAGCACTCAAGAGCGTTGCCAAAGCTGTCGTTCTCATGGGGCTCACTGCAGTGCGATCAGGAGCTCAGGGACCTCAACCTTTGTACTTTGCAAGCTGTGTCTGCCCACCAGGAAAAATGGGGGGAGGGTTAACCCAAAGTTAAATTTGGCTCTTACATATCCTCTCATAGAGCCTTTCAGGTGTAAATAAAGTCTTAAGTCCTGAGAGGATAGACATGGAAAACATCAATAGGTTACACGTTCACTCAACAAAAATTGACTGGACAAGTTTAGTGTTATACCAACAATAATGTCTTCATTGTCATCTACATACAATGATTACTTACGTAGGATGTTAATAACATTGAGGAAAGTGGGGTAAAGGACATATGGGAAGTCTCTGTCTTATCTTGCAACTCTTCTATAAATCTAAAATTATTTCACAATAAAAGGCTTCTACAGATGTGCTGGACAGGCTGCGTAAGACATTCCCTACATTATCCTCGGTACAACTGACAGGACAGCGTCACTGAGGGAATGCAGTTGAGGTGAGAACTTGGAGTCCTGTTCATCAATGAAGGACCATTGGTAGCAAAGGCACAGGGTCTCTCTGGTCCCAAACCAGCAGAATAACACATCTTGCAAACCAGGGCTTAAACGAGAGCTAAACCAAAAAGAGAGGTTATTCATGATACCTCACATCTGGGCCATAAACACATGCTTAATACACATAAAAACATCATGGTAAATGGTATAGGAGAGGTGGGCAGTGAGTGTGTGTGTGTGTGTGTGTGTGTGTGTGTGTGTGAAACATACAGACAGAGAGGAAGAAAGTGAAAAAATATATGAATGAATGAAGGTAAAGCAGACAAGAAAGGATCATTTACGTCACTCATCTGAGATCCGGAGAGGAACTCACATTTGTATAAGTATCTTGGTAACATACATGAAGTAGATACTGGGGTGCTGGTCCTCAACACAAGGAACTTTTTTTCAACTTTTCCAAACAAAGTCTCAGAACTACCCACCTAAGAATTATTTCCCATAAGCAAAGAATTTCAGAAGGGTTTTAAGAGGCCCAGAAAGAATTAAATGTTTAAGGCCTACAGAAAACTCTGCAAGAAAGTTTTAATGAAGAATAAACCCAGGATTGAGAAGACTTCCCAGAATTTGAAGGTCTCTTATTCAATGACCATTCAACCTTCACCTGTAAGACTAGAAGAAAAGAGTTTTGTCCAGTTTAGACAACCTCTTTTCACATGTGAGGAAGGCGTTCTTGAGGTAATGGGTGAGGAAATACCCCTGAGGTCCCCCAAGGGGTTACACACAGTCTTTGATGTTATTGCAAGGACAGGAGACTGCTTTCGTAAGGGTTTAATATAAACCTGCCTTAAAGTGCAAAGGACGAACAAATGCTCGATTTCAGGTTTTCTCCAGTTGGTGGAATCACAGCATACTAGGTATACCGGTTAATAATGTGGATTTTTTTTTCAACAGAGTTACACATATGTTGATATATATGCGATTTGATATGTATGCTATTTTGTTGTATGGACA
>NW_006283656.1:316472-320377 GCF_000327345.1 Myotis davidii
AGAAATACACAAAATCATGGGTTAATCCAGGTCAACCATCAATATCGACTGCTAGGCCAAATTGCTTCGGAAAGAAGATAATGCTCTGTGTTTGGTGGGATTAGGAAGGTATGGTGTATTAATGAGCTTCTAAAACCAGGTCAAACCATTAATACTGATCACTACCGACAACAAATAATCAATTTGAACCATGCTTTGATCGTGAAATGACCAGAATGGGCCAGAAGACACGGCAAAGTAATTTTGCTTCATGATAACACACCATCACACACTTCAAAACCAGTTAAAGACACGTTAAAAGATCTTGCCTGGGAAGTATTAACCCACCCACCATATTCACCAGATCTTGCTCCTTCAGATTACCACTTGTTCCGATCAATGGCACATGCACTTTCTGAGCAGCACTTCAAAACATAGGAAGAAATGGAAAATTGGGTCTCTGAATGGTCTGCCTCAAAACAAGAAAAGTTCTATTGGGACAGTATCCACAAATTACCTAAAGATGGGGGAAATGTGTAGCTAGCGATGGACATGACTTTGAATAAGCACTTTTGATGTTTCTCTTGAAATTACCGTGTTTTATTACATAATCCACATTTTTAACCAATACCGGTTAATAATGCGGATACTGGTTAATGCAGATTGACCATTTACCAGTTAATAATGCAGATTTTGTAATCCAAAAAAAAAACACAATAATTTCAAGAGAAACATCAAAAGTGTTTATTCAAAGTCATGTCCATCACTAGCTACACATTTCCCACATCATCACTTTTAAAGCGGTTAAACCAGCCTTCACAAGTATCCTGAGATGGAGCATGCTCACCATAAGCTTCCCGAAGTATACAATAACTTTCAGCAGCACTTTTCTTCAAAATAAAGTAATGAATTAAAACTTCCCACAAATGCTTTTTTTGGCACGAAATTAGACATTTTTAAGCGTAAAAATATCGATGGTGTTAACACCTGCAGAAAATTTGACATATGAAGTTTTGAAGCTTGCTGTCAATACAACAAAATAGCATACATATCAAATCGCATATATATCAACATATGTGTAACTCCATCTATTAAAAAAAAAATCTGCATTATTAACCGGTACACCTAGTACATAGCATGTGGCTGCTTTAATGTGCCTCTGGAGAGTACTTGCTAGAGAGGAATCGGGCATCGTTATTCTAGGAACAGAAAGTGCCAGTCACGTCACGAAACTCTGGCGTAAAAAAAATCCCCTGATTGATCCAGTTTTCTAACCTTTCTTCCTATTTCAGAGACTTTCTGAAGACGTATGACTGTGAACCTGCAATTCAGGAGACAAGCTGGCCGGGCCCTAAGCTCTGATTTCTTTTCCAATAAGACAACTGGGATAAATTCATGAGAAAATAAATCATGGCCCCAAACCCGAGTCGGAAAAATTATATAAATAAATCCCATTACTCCCCTGACACTTGCAGCAGGAAAAGGTGTTCATATCCACTGACATCCTATTTGCAGTACCCTGCTTGGGGAAGATTTAAGACAAATAATACAGTATTCAAAATTCCTATTTTGTTTACTCTCACGAGTGAAAAGAACACATAATGGTCCAATACATCACATTCATGCATTACTGTGTTGAAATCCAATGGGGATAATCTCCCAACCTCACCCCAAACAGCTTGGTGAAAACCACATTTCACTTTATCCCAATTTGTCTCCCCCTTACATTTTAGTAGAATAATTTGGTTAGACACCCAAAGGCCTCCCTCCTAATGGAATCAGCAATTGCTAAAGAAAATCAATTTATAACCTGCCTTAGTATCCATCAAAGACAAAAAGAGTTATTAAAGTCTGAAACACAGTTACCGCCCTCAAACTCTGAGAAGAACCAGTGGGAGCATGCCAGCGACAAGCAAAGGAAGGGTTAAGCACAGCTGATTTCTGGGTTGAGAGAGGAATGCAAGATCATTTTGGAAGGCAAACACCTGGAGGGGGAAAAGTAGTATTTTGTTTCCACCTCAAGAAATTGCAGACAAACATAAAGCAAATCACATCAGTGGAATACTCAATTATCTGAACATGCTAATTAACGAACTGTAATCAACCAGCTTTCAGTCCGCTCTTCACCTGCTGTAATGTGTGTAGCGCATAGCCTTCCTTACTCCTCACAACCGGTAGAACATTAGACAGTCTGCACGGTGCATCCAAGGGAAACAAATAAGCACAGATTTTTGCTGATGGCAGGAATTTCTCACGCTCAGGGCATAGGAACCAACATTACGGAAATGGCAGCGCGGGCTGTATATTTTAATTATTTCCCACACCTACTTTGCAAAGGAGACTTATAGTCCAATTAGGTAGTATGATGCTCAGTTATGGTTACTTCCGAAAACTAAGCACAGACAGTCACTTAAAGTAGTAAATATGCAGTCATGACAGAATTAAATATTCATGAAATCAGGAGCGGCTGGGAAAGCTGAGGATATTAGAATATTAAAATTCATCATAGCTTTTACAATGTAAATCTTGTATGCATTTGTAAGGCACCCGGTCAGGTCTAGAATGTGTTGAAATTCCAGTTTCTTGGTAGACTGCCATTAAAATTACAATATTGATTTTGGTAGATAAACAACCATCTCAATCCTTAGCTCAGTTTCAATTCGCAAAACAATCTTGAACATTTGCAAATACCAACTTGTTAAGTGAGCCTGTCTCCAAATACAGAACAACAACGTTCGATGTGATCCCAATGCTTTTCAGATCTTTGTTGAGTCCACCAGTACCTCTCTTAGAAGAACCAGTAGACCAAGGCACTCACTCTCCTACTGGGGACATCTCCTGACATGCAGTTCTTTCCTAGGTGGGAGAAGCGGCTATGTTCTTGTCCACGCCCTTAAGTGAGCAAAAGGGAGAAAGTCTATTGACCGACCCTTCTTTGGTTCCAATATTCTGATTTGTTGAACCAACTTTTCCCCAACCTTAGCAGCACGTTTCAAAATGTATCAACAAACACATGTGTACACTTTATACAGATACAACTAAACACTAGCTCCCACAAAACTGAACTCCGAGTTTGTATGCCGAAGCAAGACTGTACTTGGCCACAAAGCTGTTACAGATACACTCTAATCATATTGCCAAAGCATTCTTTTCTGTGCCATTGCATCTACTTGCCAATTTTCTCAAGCGGAGAAGCACCAGCACCAGAGAATGGCATCCGAACCATTTCTTACTGGGATCCAGTTCCCTGGAGAACTCTCTCTCCACAGGAAGTAGGAGCTGTCCCCAGGTCTATGATGACACAGCAGGGCTCACCTGCTGCCAGGCACTGGGTCCCCACCCTCCTAGGTAGGAGGGTGCCGGGTGAGGAGTGTAGAGCTGGGTTAAGCAGTGATCTGCATTCTACAAAGGAGCCAAACTTTGCTCCCATTGTTGTCATCTTTAGGTTGATGTCACCTTCCTCGGAGGAGTCTCAGAAGCCACTTGGCAACTCCTGAAGACATGTGTTTCCCCCTGACCTAGATCATCCAAATTAGCTTGGTCTCCTGTGCGGAAGCCAAGGTCTCCGGGCAGTGCCCTCCCGAGGTGTGGGCTCTGCCCTGGCAACACATCGCACGAACCAGAAGACTTTTCTCTGCACAGACCGCTCAATAGGGAAACCGGGGCAGACTTCGGCTCACGCCTTCCAGTTCAGAAAGTCACTACTGCCCAACGACTCCCTTCCATCGCACGCCTTCCCCACCGCGGCAGCCCCCACCACCACACAACCGAGGGGAGGGGGCGGGGGAGGCGGCGGGTTTAAAGTGACAGCCGCTCCTCGAGCTCCTTGGTTTTGTTCAAAAGGTGTCACAGCGCCAACACTGTGGACCTACCTTGCTCTCCCCTTTCTCGCCGCGGGGTCTCGCCTCGGGATCGTCGCCGTCCTC
>NW_006283656.1:321114-321766 GCF_000327345.1 Myotis davidii
TCAAGAGATTACATTTTGTATGATTCCCTTTGTAAACTACATTTGAAAAGACATTTTTATTGATAGAATTTGGACTAGTGGTTATCAGGGTCTAGGGATTGTGGGAATATTATGACTACCTGGTATATAGTACAGGGAATTCTGGGGGTGGTGGTGGTGATAGAAGTGTTCTGTATTCTGATGTGGTGGTAGTAACATGAATCTCTACATGTGTTAAAATTTATGTAACTATCTCAAGAACCCGCGTGGATGGCGTGGACGCGAGGCTCGCAGCGCGCCCGAGTGGGGCGTCAAGGTTGGCAGTGGAGGGTCGATGGGGGAGGCGGAGGGAAAAGCGAGAAGTCACTGCCAGGCGTTGACTGCCATGTACCCCCAGCTCTCCGGGGCGGGGAGGCCGCCCCCCGGCAGGCCAGGTCTCCAGGAGGCTCCCGGGGTGACCCCAGGCCGGGCGGTGAGCCGCGTCTATGAATCCAGACAGATATAGTGATGACAGAGGGAGACTTGGACATTCTGAAATCGGGGCTCACCGACAGTCAGGTGATGGGGATGACTTCTAAATTTAACACCACTTGGTCCTGGGAGTCGCTTCCAACTTCAGGGGAACTGTTACTGCAACTCCGCCTGTCCAGGGGAAGCCTTCCAGCCGCCACGG
>NW_006283656.1:321792-326138 GCF_000327345.1 Myotis davidii
CGGGTTATGGAGAGCCTGTTCGATATTAAATAAAGCCTATTGTTCTGGGCTTTGACTTCCATAATGCCCCCAAATGGATCAGGAGATAAATGAATAACTCATGCATCGCCCCCTCCCCCCAGCACACAGTGTATCACAGATAACACTTGCCTAATGAAACTGGAAAATTGCATTGTTCATCTCGTCACTGCTTTGAGTGAACGTACAACTTTTACACATCAAGACACACTGCCCCCAATAAACGCAGTCACACAAGAACACATCATTAGGTCTTGTCCTTCAATGCAATCTCTTAATCTCTCACTCTGCCTGTATGACAGAAATTAATTGCCACTTTAATTTAATCAGCATAGACAGCCAATCTGGATAATGCAATGTGAACATGCTTTTAGAAAGAAAAAAGTTTGGGGACAGAATTACTCCATCGCTTTTTCTTCAAAATGTCTACAAAACTAGACTCCAAGCTCATTGTCAAAGTCTACACTTTTAAGACATTACTATGACCCTTTATGTTTACGCAGTAATGTACCAGCCAGAAAACAGATGATAGAGGTAGGTGCCTTTAAAGAAGTTACTTAACCTCTAGTTCCTCCTCAGTACATTGTACTACATCAATTCTTATAGTATTTTTATAATGGTAAGTTAGATTATCTGTAGAAAGGGCTTAGCAAAGTACCCTAGTGCATAGTGAGTACTCGACAGTCACTGCCTACTACACTGTAAGATAATACAGATTCATAGGAGCACGCATCTGAGGACCTGAATTTAGGAAAAAGAAATTGCCAGTTTAATTAATCGTTTTATATAAATTATTCTAAAAGATACTTGGCATCTTCAAAGAATGAAGCTTCTTCTGAAGGCAGAAAGAAAGTCAATAGTGTTTTTTGCAATAAAGTTTTGAATTTGACAGATTTTCTTTCTACAGTGTAGGAATAAAAATTACATGTCAGTTTCCACAGGAGCTGGAACAGCTGACTGGTAAGTTACCATTCTTCCATGCTTTTTACTTCCAAAATGTGTTTGTGAATTTAAGGCTTAAATGAAGTTTAAATCAAAATAAAGATGCAATACTTCAGCTATATTTGTTCTAAATTTAGGCATGTGCTTGTAAAGATTCCCATTGTTAAATGCAAATATTTTTTTTTTCCTTTCTCTGCCCTTCTATTTTTTGGGGGACACTGAATTTTTTTGCATCTGCCATAAGTAAATATGGGCTCAGAAAATATATTACATTTCAAAACTGTTGATTGCACCTAATTATGCATGCAAATTGCTACTTCAAGCATGCAGACAGCTTGCAACATTTTCAAAATTTTGCCCCAGTAGTCATTTGAGGTATTTGTGTTGCTAGTTTGCTTTTGCCTTAAATCATTTCATTTCCCAATTAGCTTTCAATTAATGACAGGTCTGTGAATAATTTTGACCTTTTGCTGTCCATGGTTTAGGTGATTCCAATGAACAAATCAGCACTTTCAAGAAAATCACCCTTCTCATTGCTCATACCAGACCATTTGATTTTTTGAGTCATTGAGATGAGCGTTTACACAAAGGTGTCCTGGAAGAGTCATCTAACTCAAAATATGGTCAATGGACCAATAAGCATCACAACACTTTATTGTAGAAATAGTCTCGGGCCTCACCCCAGACTTAATTCCTCAGAGTCTGCATTTTAACAAGGGCTGCAAGTGCTTTCTATCACATTTGAGCTTGAGAAGCACTGCTCTGTCCCATCACATAGTTGGCCTATATTTGGGACTGTTCTCCTAAAATAAATACTCAGAAAGACTAATTTGGAAAATACAGTCTTAGAAACTTTGTGTGTGTGTGTGTGTGTGTGTGTGTGTGTGTATGAAGACATTAATTAAAGTCCCTCTCCATGTACCCACCACCTTAGGATCTTAGTGTTGCATAATGAAATCTCACATAAATTAAGAATGCATCTGTGTTGGAATCTCTGTAATGAATGAGAAGCATACAGTTTTCAAAAAATCAAAAGGCATTAAACTAAAAATGGAACAGTGCTTTATCTTGAATAATAACTTTTATGCTGGGATTTTTGATACCTTCTGTGACAATGCAAGCAGAAACTGCCAAGTTTGTGTCTGTGTAATGACAAATCTAATAAACCTTCAATGATTTGGCATAAGTATAGCCTCAATTATATGACCTTATATTTTTAGGAACTAGCAGAACTTACTACTTTTGAAGGATTTCTGGAAAACACATATACATAGATTGATAAATTATTACTTGAAAAAGTTATCTAGTACACTGGTTCTCAACCTTGGAATCACCTGGGAATCTTTTTAAAATCCTGATTTCTGGGCCTCATCTTCCGGAAATTCTGTTTCTTTGTTATGGAGTGGGGCCACAACATTAGTAACAAAGAAACAGAATTTCCGGAGGATGAGACCCAGAAATCGGGATTTTAAAGATTCCAGGTGATTCTAATGTGCAGCCAAGGTTGAGAACCACTGATCTAGTAGCAGTTCTCACCTTAAATGTATAAGAACTCACCTGGGGAATGGTGAGGAAATGCAGGTTGGGCCTGAGTCCCTGCATTTCTAACTAACACACTTCCAGGTGAAGCCAATGCCTCTTGTCCTCAGATTTCATAAACTTGCTTTATCACCATCAATGGTTCTCAAGTAGCAATCACTTGGGGAGCTTTTAAAAATCTTTAATGCCCAGACTGCAACTCAGGCAAATTAAATCCAAATCTCTGCAGGGGAGATCCAGGCATCAGTAGTTTTGAAACCTCTCCAGGTGATTACTCTGTGGAGCCAAGATTGGGGGATAGTGCTGCACATCATTGATTCCCCAAGTGTGGTCCTCAGGACAGCATCAGCAGCTTAACCTGGGAGCCAGGTATGAATGCTGACTGTCAGGCCCAACCCAGACCTACCGAATCCATAGCTGCAGTCTGAGATCTCCAGGTGATATGAATACACATTTAAAGATCGAGAAGCATAGCTCTGGGGTATCCTCATGAGATGGGGAGGTGGCACTCAACCAGCAGCCACCTGGCCCTAACCCCTGCATCTCTTGGTTTTCTACCCGTCTACACACATTCTGAGAGGTTCTACAAACCCTTGTGGATAAAGTTCCAATTGATAAGAGGAATCTACATGCATCCCTATCTCTATTTGAATACCTACATGGTTAGCAGCACTGTCTGATAGAACTTTCTCCAATGATGGGAATATCCTATATCTGAGTTTTTCTGTTAGTAGCCACTAGCCACATGTGGCTATTGAACACATGAATCATGGCGATGTGACTGAGAAACTTTTAATTTTAGTTCATTTTAACTGATGTAAATTTAAGTAACTTCATGTGGTTATTGGTTCCCCTTTTGGACAGAGCAGCTCCAGAATCATCCTCCTTCCTGTTGCTCAACCCTCATTCAAGTTTCCAGGTTGAACACCTCCCGCTCAGTTTCTTTGTGTATTAATCCCCAGTGAGGGCATGGGGACGAAAAACATCTGCCATGCCATTTCATTTACATAATAAGCAACATCATGCTTATTATTTTGAATGAGAGGAGTTTCACTTGAATTAAATACCACCAGAAGTTGTCAAAACTTTTTTTAAAAATATATTTCTTTATTGATTTCAGAGAGGAAGGGAGGAGAGAGAGATAGAAACATCAATGATGAGAGGGAATCATCAATCAGCTGCCTCCCGCACACCCTCCACCGGGGAATGAGCCCGCAACCCAGGCATGTGCCCTTGGCTGGAATCGAACCCGGAACCCCCCAGTCCACAGGCTGACGCTCTATCCACCGAGCCAAGCCGGCCAGGGCTCAAAACTTTTTTCATAGCATTCATAATCATGTAGCTTTAATTTTACAGACTTCTCAGATGTCACACACAAGGGGTATGTTTGGAACTGTCTTAAGAAGAGACAAAAGACTACAAATGAATTCTGGGTAGAAGACAAAAAGACAGCTCCTTCCCCAGCATCTTATTGATGCACAATGGAAAGTTGAATAAGTTAAGTGTGTATCTATGTGGAAAATAAATATCAAAACTTGAAGATTCCTCTCAAAATGGAAGATGAGATACAAAACAAAGGAGGGATCAAGGAGTTAAGAAGCCAGAAGATAGCAAATAAAATTCAAAATAAAAAATGTACTCAGTAATTGCCTTGGAAGAAAATATCTGATCTGTGGAACCAATGGAATGAGATAGGAAATGTTGGGATGAGTGGAATGGGATGGGATGGGATATGTTGGGATGGATAGGTGGGATGGGGTGGGATAGGATATGTTGGGATGGATAGGTGGGATGGGGTGGGATAGGATACGTTGGGATGGATAGGTGGGATGGGGTGGGATAGGATA
>NW_006283656.1:326336-330694 GCF_000327345.1 Myotis davidii
ATAATGTGTGTGTTGGGATGGATGGGTGGGATGGGATAGGAAATGTTGGGATAGGTGGGATTGGATGGGATATGTTGGGATGGGTGGGGTGGGATGGGATATGTTGGGATGAGTGGGATGGGATGGGATATGTTGGGATGGGTGGGATGGGGTGGGATAGGATATGGTGGGATGGGTGGGATGAGATGGGATAGAATATGGTGGGATGGGGTGGGATGGGATGGATAAGATGAGATGGGATGGGTGGGAAAGGAAAGGATGAGAGGGGAGATGGAATGAAACAAAAATACTAATAATTTAAAGACAGGCACCAGCCCCCTTGAGTCTTCCCTTCTCTGGGATGGGAACAACAGCAACCATGATTGCAATAGCAGTGCTACCATACATTATCTCCTGCATTACTCCCAACAACCCTGCGAGGTGCGAATGATCAGGAAAGAGATTATTTGAGGGACATTGTTTAACAGATACACCCCAGAATAAAAATAAGCGAATTTCTGCTTGAGAGGGAAGAGGACAGTGTTAAAATAGAATCAGCCATTTTCTTTGATTGAAAGAGATGTGTGTCATTTCTAAGCTGAATTAACCACAACCTGTCTTAGAAAAGGAGGCTACCCCAGGGAAGTATTTCTGCAGGGCCGGTGCCTTGCCCAGCTGCTGCTGATCTGCGACTGTGTGAGACAAGATTGTGCCCACAAAGAAATGTGTAGCTAAGGGAAACAGCCTCGCTTCTGAGGATGGTCACTTCATAGCAACAGAAACCAATAAATAGACTGCCTTTGTTGTCCTCGGGAAAGAAACTCCAAGGGTCTTCAGACAATACAGTTTCAGGGTTGTGAGCTCAAAGGCCATTCAGAACTCATCCTGACTCTCATGCAGGCATCTTAAGACCCTCTTACCCATGCTCTCCTTTTCTTCAGAAAGTGAGGGCAAGTTTTTTCATAATCCACATGAACCCAACTCAGAAGGCAGGGGGCAAAGTGACCAGGAAAGAAGAAAAGATTTACTTCCCTGGGGGATGGACAAAAAAGGCAGAACCCAGTTCTATCTTTATATAACCTTGCTGATCTCATGTCTAACAACATAGCTTATTAAGCCACAAGCCCTAATTATTGTTCTAGGCAATATTTGAAGGACTCGCCTGTGGGGGGCGGCTACAGTGTTTTGGCCAGGTTCAAGCCTCGGACTAATGAAAGGACAGGGTCCTCTCATTGCCATGTGCAAGTCCCAGCTGGAAGGGCAGGGCCCTCCCAGCACAATCATAGCCAACAGCTATAGTTGCAAGCTTGAACCTATGGTCCGAACACGTGGCCCCACATGCCTTGTGATAGAGTTCGGGTACATGTAGTTGAGTGAGGTTGAAACTCACGAGAATGCTGTAAACAACATGATCACGCCCCTACTTTGCCTCGTGGCATCTGCTATAAAATAAATATACGGCTTGTGGGTGCTAGCGCTGTCTCCTCATCAGGGAGCAGCGTCCCACCAAGATCCAGCTTTCATTCTATTGTCTGTCTTTTCTTAATCCTTTCAGCCCCCCACTCAGGATCACCTTTGGCGGTAACACTCGCCCACCCTTCACTTGTTCAAATATACCCATGATTCGTAGCCAAAGTTATAGGAGTAGTTTACAGACACAGGATTCCTAGGGCTTCTGAACTTTACCTTCTGTGGCACCTGAAAATATTCCAGGACCCTGCAGCTTCACAAGCAGCCCCATTTCTGCCCTGACAATATTGGAGCAATTCTACCTAGTGGCTTCCTGAATCTTGTACAGAATGCCAGATTTGCTGAGCTGGTTGTAGACTTGAACGGTGCCCAAACATCACCTTTATTACTGATAAAGTCTAGGTTGGAGGAAGTAGCTTGTATTGGTAGACAATGGTCTTCCTATTTTATTTTCTTATTTCAGAGAGGAAGAGAAAGAGGGAGAAAGATAGAAGCATCAATGATGAGAATCATTGATCAGCTGCCTCATGCACACCTCACACTGGGAATGGAGCCCACAAACTGGGCATGTGCCCTGTCTGGGAATCAAACCATGACCTCCTGGTTCATACTCAACCACTGAGCCATGCCAACCGGTCTGGTCTTCCTATTTTTGAACACCTGTATCAGGCACACAGATCCACTCAGGCACAGCCCCATGGGGCTGTTGCAGCTTTGCCTGCGTACACCCTACAGGCAATTAGCTCCCGCAGGGTACATGCAAGAGGCCAGGAAGCTCAGTTCATTTTCCCCAAATTCACTAGGCCGGTAAGACACCCCTCCTGGGGAGAGGTAAAGAGTAGAAAGATTCCAAAAGTGTAATTTTACTTGAACTTGCTACTCATGGAAAGAAACGTTTATCAGACGTTTTGGGGGAAAAGGGTTAATCCCCCCAAATGAATTCTGCTTCAACATCAGCAGATGCTATGTCCCTCGTCTCAATGCCTCTCACTGCCTGGCTCCCCCTTCGGAGCATTCCATTTCCTTCCTCTTGTATCTGCTCATTGGTCCTGTGTGGTCACCAGGTCACCATCAGCTCTACTGGCCACACTCTCCTCAATTGTAAAACTAACTCAGTGGGTCTTAGACGGGGTTGGTGAATTAACATCCCTCCTACAAAGCTGTCAAGAATTAAACTCCTGACCTGGCTCTCGTTAGCATCATACTTGTATCACCTGAGCCAACCTGAAATTGTACAGAGGTGTGAGGCTTGGAGAGGGGAAGCCTTTTATTTTACAAATGCCTAATAAATATTGCATTTTCATAATTTGGCTTTTTAAACCAGAAATTACCTTTCATCCCCTCGTATAGTATATTTTAGAAGACCCAAGTAATGCAGTGCCTCACACATGGTGGGAACTAAATAAATGTTTGAGGATGAATATTAAAAACCTTTTATGGGAAGGCTTAGAAATGACTTTGCATCTGATCTTGGAAAGTAAAACAAGAATAGGCTATTTGGGCCATGTCTAAAAGCAGCCATCTTTCTGCAGGATTATGTGGAATTACAGTGTGAGGGGGAAAGAAGCAGAGAAAAGTAAGAAATGTTAAATACCCCTGTTTTGTCCATTCTGGATGAATAGGATTTTTCTATCAGATATGAGAAATTGTAGCTCTGATATCTAGCTGCAGCCTCCTTGATCTGCTGATTACATTGTTTTGATTTGCTTTTGTGGAAAAGCATTTTTGCTTAAAAAAAAAATACAGACTTTTCCCTTCCTATCTAGCAGTATAGGATAGCTTTGTGCCATGTAGCGTTTGAAGACTCGGTTTTTAAAATTACTAATCTGCGGCTGACTTTATTGTGTCAATTCCTATTTCAATAGCCATTTCTCTTAATTCAGGATCTAATTTCTTGTGTACATTTCCACACACCATCTTTTTGTATGACATGGGGTGAATGGGGGGAAAACACAGCTTTTTAATTTGTTTAAAACAGACCTTCTGCCTGTTCCATTTTGTGCTCTTAACCAATTAAAGATGCCAATGACATTTTCAGTTTCTTTTTTTTTCTAAAGAACAGGCTATTTGGAAACAAGGTTTTCACCATGAATTACGGTGATCACGTTTGCATCAGTTTTACTGAACTGCTGGACGAAGACAAATAACTGTACCTTTGTTTTCTGAGTCTCTGTCTCCTTTTTTCTGAACTGACGAACCTATAATTCCTTTCAGCTCCAAGACGCTGAGATAACAACATTATAGCTATTTTCTGACCAGTTAAGTGCACACTGAAAGGATTCAATAATCAAGTGAGGGTAGGAAACCCTGTAGTTTGTAATGGCATGCTTTCATTTTCATCTATTAAACAGCAAATCTCTTCTCCTATTTCTAGAGATGGCCTTTGGTCTCCCGTTCATTGTGTCCTTTACCTGTACACTTTGCTTTCCATTTTGGAACCAGAATATAAGCAACACGTGCAACTGCAGTAATAATTTGACAAGACATTTTGGAAAACCAGGAATTTAAATGTAAATATGAAAGATACAATCCACAGAGACATGATAAACATAATAAATGAGTTCATAGGGAGTACCAGAGCATGTGGGTGATGAGTGGCAAAATTCACCCGGATATATTTCTAAAGAAAAGAGAGGGACCACTGTAGTTGGGAAGGTGACAATTCAGTGGGTGATATGTACCTTTTTAATATAGTAGTTCTCTCATGTCACTTAAGAATATCATAGACGCTTAGAAATTAAGGCGTATGTAAATACCAGCTGTTGATTTCCCCCAGCATGAGGACTCCCAGCCCTCTGCTCTATGGACCCTATTGTGTTATGTGTCACTTGTCACTTCCCCACGGCTGAAGCAATGCCTGTTTCCACTCTTGATCTCAGCTGGCCTTCTGCCCTGTGTTTCACTTAAAG
>NW_006283656.1:331407-342589 GCF_000327345.1 Myotis davidii
TATTATGACCTCCTGGTTTATCGGTCAACTCTCAACCACTGAGCAACACTGGCCGGGCTGGACTCCACTTCTTGATGGGAAAGGAGAAAGGTACTAGAGAGCACATAGGACAGCATGAAGCACTGTTGCAGCCATCAGTGGTAGAAAGAAGCGGCCACATCACTTTCCTCTATAAAGCCCATCTATAAAGATGACTTCTTTTTAAGATGACTTTTAAATCTTTACCTCCACGCCCTGACTTCTCTTCTGAAGCCAGTTCCACAGTTCTGATGATCTATTGGAATTTTTCAAAATCCAAATTCACAGAGCTCTTTGTCAAAATCAAGCCTTCCCTTACTCTTCATTATTTACATTATCAGCAACATTCTTCCCAATCCCAGCATTGGGCAGATCGACTCCTCTTGTTCCAATCTCTTCACATTCCTAAAACCTATTACTTCTGCTTCAGCTCATAGTTTATCCATTCACACAAAACATTTAGCATTAAGAACCTACTCTGTAGTTGGCCTTTTATTGGTAATTGTCAGTTATTAATGATGGAGATACAATAGTATGTTCACACACACGAATATGTATGAAAAAATACATACCTTTGCTCTCAAGTAGTTTACAGGCTCATGCAGAAAGAAAAGACAAATCATCAAAAAGTTATCATTGTTTCAAGTGTCATATTCCAAAGAAACCCAGGATGCTGAGGTTGCAAAGAAAAGAGCACTAACCTAGATTTGGGTGAGTGAAGGGAGAAGGAAGTGAACTCTGATCCAAGTTTAAAGGCACAGTAAGAGTTTTATTCCATCTGAGCTCACACATTACAACAGCAGCCAAGCCCAAACTGAACAGAATCCCATTTAGCTCAGGACAGCTTTTGGTGGGTCGGCCAAGAGATTGTCCCTGAAGCACTGAATGATACCCAAAGCTAGACCTCTGTTCAAATACATTTCTCTATACTCTTTTTGAATGTGGCCAGCTTAAAGAAGGTTAATTAATCTAATTGAGATTAACCAGTTTTGCTAAGCATGTGATGTTTGAAAATCGCCTATATAATTTTATTAAACAATGTCACCCTAATACATTCAATACAATTTTTTTGAAAGAAAGGAGCCAGACACGAAAGGATGAATACATAATTTCATTTAAATGAGGTACCTAAAATAGGCAAATTCATAAAGACCAAAAAATAGAGTGGTGGTTCCCATCAGTTGAGGAGAAGGAGGAATGGGGAGTTAGTGTTCAGTGGGTACAGAGTTTCTGTTAGGGAAGAGGAAAATGTTCTGGAGATGGATGCTGGTGATGGTTGTAGAACATTGTGAATGTACTTAATGCCAGTGAAAGGGTAACATTTATGTTAAATATATTTTACCACGTAAAAGCCAAAAATAGTCAGTGTAGAGTAATTTTCAAATTTTACAGGAATTTGAGAGAGCTGTTTAACTGACAGGGAAAGAAATTTTACATGGCCCCGTGTGCTGGTGTTTTGCCAGCTTGCGGGCACACGTATGACCATGTGTTTGTGGTGTCCCCTGTTCTGCTCTGTGTCTCTGGACTCTACATTGCTGGGCTGTCTTGCACACTTGTCTCTGGTTAGTTGAAGCCCCTGGAAGGCACTGGTGAAAAACAGGAAGGTACAAGGAAGGGAGAAGCAGGGTGTTTCTTTCCTCTCTTGGCTGCAACTGTAACCTACAGCAGCAGCATCCCCTCCTGTCAGGTGCGCCCAGCTGTCCTGCTGGGCAGGGATATGCCAGGGATGGGACCAGCCTCCTGCTCTTGTTAACCTCTGGTGGTCTCATCATCTTCGAGCTGCCATCATAGGCATAACCAGTTTGATCGCAGTCCCTTCCATTTGAAATATGAGAGTGGTGTCTGTGACTGGACCCTGAATGATATACCTAGCTAACTCATTTTTAAAATTATTTTCAACTGTGGCAAAATACACATAAAAGTTATCATCATACTCGTATTTAATGTACAACTAAGTACATTCACATTGTTGTGCAATCTCCACCACCATGCATCTCTGGACTGCTCTCATTTGCAAAACTGAAACTCTACACCCACTAAACAACCCCTTCTTTGCCCCAACCCAAGCCCCTGGCAACTACCATTCCATTTTCTGTCTATAAGTTGACTATTCCTCATATTAAGTGGAATCATACATTATTTATTGCTTTTTTTGATAAAAGGTTTATTTCATTTAATGTCCACAAGGTTCATCCATGTTGTAGACGTGTCAAATTTCCTTCCTTTCAAAGACTAAATACTATCCATCATATGTACACACCAGATTTTGTTTACTCATTAATCTGCTGATGGACCCTTAGCTATTGTGATTAATATTGCTAGGAACATGGGTATACAACCATCTCTTTGAGTTCCTGATTTTGGTTCTTTGTGGCATATACTCAGAAGTTGAATTGCTGGATCACATAGTAGTTCTATTTTAAATTTTTGGAAGAACTACCAGATTTTTCTCCTTTGTGACTACACCATTTTACATTCTCACCAACAGCACTCTCTACATCTGTGCCAACACTTGCTATTTTCTGTATTTTTGATGGTGGCCATTGTAATGGGTAGGAGGTGATAGCTCCTTGTGGTTTTTAACTCATTTTAATACCAGAGCAGTTGACTTTGAGTAGCAAAAATCACTGACCCAACCTTGTCTTCTAGTCATTAGCAGGGTGTCTGGCATTAAGTTTACTGCTCTTTGTTTCTATGACAAGATTAAGAGCTTTAACAGTGCCCAACAATGGAGGCCCAAAGAGGATAGCAGAGTAAGATGGCTCTTCTTCAAATCCTACCTCAGCCACTCTAAGACCTTGGACACGTCAGCACAGCTCTTTCTCTGATCTCAGTTTTTTCATCACTACATTGTGAATAATAATCCATGCCTTGTTCAGATAGAATTATATTTCCTCCACATAGTTACTTATATTTCAGACCCTTGGTTTTAAATATTTGATGCTTCATAACTTGCTAGCTTGTTTACATAGTTAAAACATCAGATGCTTTTGTTGACACAGTATCAATAAAAAGAACTGAAAATGTGCACATGTTGCTTTTCCTGGTGGCTGAGCTTCACAGAGGTGATTAATTAAGTGTACAACTCCCTGTCAGCATGACTTCAAATCCTGACTCCGCCAACAGGAAATGTGTGACTTTCAAACTTACCTAAATTATTAAATTTCTCTGAGCCTCAATTTTTCCATCTGTAAAACAAGTATAATAATAGTTCCTACACCTTTGGGGTGTTGCGGAGATTAAATGATAAAATTACCTCAAGTGCTTACTTATGTATGCAATAGTATACATTATGCATTATTAGACTCCATTTTAATTTAAATGGATCCATTCTTAAAAGATCCTTTTAAATATTTTCATTGTGTAGAGGGGATTCTAGGTTGGGTATACTAGAACACATTGAAAAAGAATACTTCTGCCTCATTTTGCAGCCCTCACCTGCCTTTCCCACACTCCAGGATGCAACATAACTTTGTATTAAGTTAGGTAACCTGCCTGCGTAGGGAGGGCAAGCTCTAGGGGCCTGGTCTTCTTTCAACATGCTTGACTAGTGGAACTCCATGGCAACGAGCTTTCTGTGTGGTACAGGAAGTCAGAAGTCTAGATTTTTATTAAAAAAAACAACAACAACAGGGCCAACTACGGTCTTCTTACAAGGGTATAATGAGCCTGTTATAATGAACCTGAGTGTAATGAGCCTGTGTATAATGAGCCTGACTCATTCACGTCTTCCCTAGGAGAAAATAAAGCATAACATCTCCCTCATTCATTCATCCATTCATTTCAGCAACCTTTCCGGAGGACCTGTGCAAGGCCCTAAGAAATACAGAAACATGAGACCCAGCTCTAGCCCTCCAAGATCAGAAGACTGACAACCACCACACGATGCTGTGGGAACCCATGGGGAATCTATCTCAGTCTGAGAGATCTGTGGGGAGGGAGGGGGTAATAGAGGGCTGAATCTGGAAGGATGAGGAGATGTTAGCAAGGAAGACTAAGAAGGAGGGAGTATACTGTTCAAGGTAGAGAGAACAACAGGTACAGGGCATGGAGAATGAGAGTAACTTGGCACATTGAGGGAACAAGTGTGCAAAGAGATGAGAGGTTGATGCCAAGGTTGGCTGGATCCAGACTAGGAAGGAGTTAGATAGTAGACCATGCATGCTATGGAGGAATGATGGTGGTATTTTAAGTTGGAAATAAGAAGAGATAGGAGAGTTCTATGACAACTCTATGAAGAAGAACCAAACCAGAGGGCAAGGAAATGAAGGAGTTCATCATAGCAGTAACCAAAGCAAGAAATAAGATCCCGAATAAGTCAGTGGCCACAGGAAGGAAGAAAAGCACTGGATTGTAAATTATTAGAATGAGAAAGCATGATCAACAGGACAGGGTGAGCCATTGATGTACCTGTTAATTCTAAATTAAAAGTTCCAAGAATATTGAGTAAACTATAAGTATCCTCTCATACCATGTATGAGAATACCATACAAGGTTTCAAAAGATGGACAAAATAAGAGAAAAACCTATGTGGAATGTAGTTGTCAGATTTTAACCAAAGCTGACCTATTTTCCTATCCACTATACACTGGAATATCAGGGGCCAACAAAGTCTATGAAATTATTGTTGAGGGGGAAAAAAAGAAACCCATGCTGCAAATGTTTGCTTCTATGTTTACAGTCTTTCTCATTCTGAAGGTTCTCATGAGTCTTTTATCATAAAACTAAGTATGTACTTCTCTGTGCTGAGCATCAGACTTCCAAAGACTATTATTTTGCACTATCTTCACTTAACGATGTCTAACCAATAAGAATCTATTGGTTCTATTTTTGAGGCTATCTAAAGGAGTATGTTCCCTAACCTCCAGTTCTAAAGACCCTTCCCATGATGAAAACCCTGCTCACTTACTACTGTAACTCTCATATGGCCAGGTAAGTCTCTTTCCTCTCCTACTATTTGGATTGCATTGAAGAAGAGCTGTTGTGCCAAAGGGAAAGATTTGCATTTCACTAGATCTTATGAATGGAATTGACTTCTCCCTCAGAGATCAATGCCAGGTGAGCTACAGTAAATATAACCTGCTGAAAATGACACTTCCTAGGTTCCATAGCTAATCACTCACCATTTATGAATAAATAAATTTGTGTTGCAGTGAGAGCAATAACAACCCTGAGCACCACTTTCAGAACTAAGCTTACCTTCAAGTTTTTCTTGGCTCAAGGTTTGTGTATATATTTAAAACAAGGCAACCATTTTGGAGCGAATAACTGAAAGGCACTCACTATGACAGGATGTTATTATCATGTTTTGTAGCAATCGCCCATGCCTCAGAAGGTCTTAGTAAGCTGGGTCACTGGCTCTTTCTATGGCCAAGTATTGGCCACATTTTGAGAAGACATTGGCAGGCCGGGCCATGGGTTTTAGATGACTAGAATCCAGAGTTGGAACCCAGTGAAATAAAAAGGGGATCAGGAGCAAAAGGGAGGGTCAATGCAAGAATGCACAAGAAAAGAAGTATAAGCTATCTGTTTCAGTAAAGATGTTTTGGGCTACACATAACAACAACAACAAAACAACCCTAAAACTATTTTAACAACAAAGGGATTTATTGGTTTGTGGAAACAATGTCTAGTTTCAGGCATAGATTGAACTGGGCTTTGGCTTTATTTCACTACTGTCCTCTTAGATCTGTCTTTATCATATCATCCATGTCCTCAGGCTGCCTCCACACATATTAGACTAAATTATTCTACATACCCTCTTGTGAACTAATCAGCAGGGCCAACAAAATATGATAATCTGATTGATGTAAACCAATCCTTTCCTGTCCCTGGATCTGGGTGGGGATGAGGATGGGGATGGGGATGGTCAATCCCACCAAACCACATGCCTGCTACAACATAACAGGAGTGGGAGAGATGCAACAGAGTCAGTGCCCACTGAATCAGTGGTCAATGAGAGCAGGGGGTGAAGGCAGAGAAGAGGGCAGCAAAAGCACTTGAGAGTAGAATAGTGATGGCACCAGCGTCAGACTCAATCCATTAGGCTCAGAACAACCCTGGAGCAAAGCTAGCCTCCAATGTAGGCTGTTCTATTCTTCCTGCTCTAGTGGGTACCTAAGAATAATTCAGGGAGGACTGAAGCCAAGACCTGTATTCATGACAGTCACTTTCTGATTTTAATGATTAAGAACAATGATGGTTATAATGCCAGATAGCTCATGGCAGTAAATCGCCACTCTAGAATAAGAAAAAAGAGGTATTCATTCTTTCAAGCAACTAATGGGCTATTTAGTAAATGTCTGCTCTTAAGGACAGAGCAGAACTCTGAAACACTAAGCATTTCATTAAATAAAACAGCTTGTTTCCTAAGAACTGTACAGTGACAGGATGTTCTAGGACTAACGGATTTCTTTGATAGGAACAAGAAGTTTACAAGCTAATATTGAAGAGGGAAGGGGGAAGGGTCACAGCCTCTGGGAAAGGATTTTATAATTAACCAAGATTTGTGTTTAAATACCCCTTGCTTTGTTTTTGTTTATACCAAGAAAGTCTGTCCAAGGATAAATCAATTAGTAAATGTATCTTACACATTCCTGAGTAAGCAGTAGGTACTCAACAAATGTTCACTGGGTTTAAGTATTTATTGAGCACTTTGTAAGTGCTGTGACAGGCACTGATGGTCGTTTAGGAGAGCCTGTACATAATCCTGCGGACTCACCACGGCCTAGTACGTGGGTGGCTTCTTATCTCAAGCACCCGAGGCTCTGCTTGAGGGAGATGCTTTGTTCATCCAGGTAGCCTGGAGGTCCTAGGCAGTTACTGTCCCTGGGAGGAGCGCCCAACTTCTTTGCTTCTCAGGTGGGACAATTCGGAGACATATTCTATGCTGTTTCACAGAGGGCTTGAGTAGGACTGAGCCCCAGTTGCCTGGAGCACTAATCTGCTCATCGTCATATATTGCATTGGCTTCCTTCCATTCCTTTTCTCACTTTTCCATTCTCGTGCTAATGATTCCTAGGATCACCTCCTAAATAAATCCTTTTGCTTACAACCTTATCTCATGATCAGCTTCTGAAGGAACAATAGCCTAGGACAGCAGCCCTCTTAACATCCATTCTCCCTTTCCTCCTTGCTGTCAGAGCCCTCCTATTTTGGGGAGAGGCAGTAAACTAAGCTCCAGGAGATCGATTATTATTGGGATATGCCAAACATGACAATCCCATTTTTAGCTACAGATGGTGGCATGATCACTTTAGCCCCTTGGTTCTCAAACTTCCTTATGCTGCGACCCTTTAATACAGCTCCTCATGTTGTGGTGACCCTCAATTTCATTGTTACAAATTGAACATAATTAAAGCATAGTGATTAATCACAAAAACAATATGTAATTATATATGTGTTTTCCGATGGTCTTAGGCGACCCCTGTGAAAGGGTTGTTCGACCCCCAAAGGGGTCGCGACCCACAGGTTGAGAACCCCTGCTTAGCCAATGAGATGTAAGCAAAAAATTGATGGGAATTTTCTGGAGAATCTGATGCCCCCTTGATAAAATGTTATAGATTCTACTTCCATCTTCCTACTTTGAATGTGATCATGGTACCATTTAGCAGTTGCTGCAGCAAAGAGTTCCATCGGAAAGATTTTGTTGGCCCCAACATCATTCACCCACTGAACCAATAAGAGCAATAGCCATCTATAGGACTCCTTATTATGGGAGAAGATAGAGCCCTATTTGTTTAAGTCAATTTCCTATTTTCTGCAGCCAAAAGCAGTCCTAACCAATATGAACACTTAGCAGTATGTTAAGGATTTAAAAAAAAGTCCAAGAAGGAACAACCCAGGACTGCTTCACTGTGGAGTGGAAAACTAAGTTGTAAGATAATTGGAACCATCTTTATTAACGCTAAGATAACGGGTATGATGTAATCATTTGTTCAAGCAGAGGTAGAACAACTAGTTGGCCCAGATTTGAGTAATGTAGATTGTTTGAGGCTAGAGAATGCTTCAGATCCCTTCCAATCTCAAATTTCTATCACTCTCTTATGGGAGGAAAGGGAAAAGTCATAGTGGTATTTCCAGAAAGGCTCAGGGGGAGAAAGAAGAAAGAGATGAGCCTTGAAAGGGGGATAGGACATGAATAAAGTGAAATAAAGAGCATTGCAATTAGAGCAAAGGGGTGGATATACATACTGCTAAAATACCACTCACAACTTGGAAATTTCATAGCTGAAAGCCCTAAATTTGGATCTCCCCCCACTTAAAAAAAACAAAAACAATGAAGGGGAAAATGCAGCCACAGTGGATGAATTTCAATGCAGATGTAAATGTAGACACCAGCCATTTCAGAAGAGCATCTTTCAGCTGAACTATTTGCCATGACTGCATCCAGATGATCTTGCTTTTAAGTGCCCTGAAGAATCTCAAAATCAGCTCAATGGATAATGACAAAAGTGCTAACTTCTGTTACACCACTCTCTGAAGATGAGACTGCATGTCATCAGGTGTGGCATTAAATGCCAAGATGAAAAGGAAATGGAAGAGACTGATGTGATGGAATTCAATGACACCGGACCCCTGAGAGAAGCCTGTTGTCATTGCTTGACATTTATAGCATCTGTAATTCATTAGCTATTCTTCAGCAGAATCCTGTGAACTAGATGTTTTTAAATGAAGAAACAGAAGGAGGATCCATAGATAAGTAGCTAAAATATATTTCCCAGTAGTAATGTAAACACACGTTACCATGAATCTGAAAGCTAGAGTTCTGTGTGGGAAGAAATATATGGTCTCTGCCAATTCTAACCAGGATCATTGACTGTGTATCACAATAATAATAAAAAGTAATGGTGTCAAAATTTTACAAACTGTTTCCCTGGCCAGTGTGGCTCAGTTGGTGGGAGCGTCATCCCATACACCAAAGGATAATGGGTTCGATTCCGGTCAGGGTATGTACCTAGGTTGTGGATTCAGGCCCTGGTTAACATATGTACAAGAGGCAACCAATTGATATTTCTCCCCCTCTCTCTCTCTCCCTTCCTTCCTCTCACTAAAGTCAATGAACATGTCCTCAGGCGAGGATTAAAAAATAATAATTAAAAATAAACTAAATTAAATTTAAAAAATAAAATTTACAAAGTGTTAACATAGACACCACTGCATTCAAATTTCATTTTTAAAAACCCAGGCTGTAGATAAGTCAGAAATTAAATCCCTGTTTTACAGAGGAGGAAACAGGCTCCTAAATGTTAAGCAATCAAGGTCACCTAGCTGGTAAGGGACTAGAATTCAAGCTTTTGAATGAAAATTCCCATTCTGTTTGTTACTCCACCCTGCCACCTAGCTTTCAGCTATGTGAAACCAACTTAATGGTCAAATCGGATTAGTCTTAGAGTGTCCAAGGTACGGGCCAGCACAGAAATATAATTTTTTTGGAATCTCTATAGATAAAAGAATTGATTCACTTGTTCATTGAACAATTATTAAATGATGCCCATCAGCCAGGCACCATGCTACGTACTGTGGCTATTTACAGAAGGAATTTCCAAAGGCCCTAAACACCTTCGAATTACTCTCCTCAGACTGGAGACAGAATGCCTTTCCCAGAGACACACTTCCAGCTGGCTTTGGTGTTGCGGGCAAGACCTGCTATGGTTTGCTGACTAAATCATCAAAAACAAGGAGGTGGATAGAAGTGAACAAAAGAGAATGGTGAGAGAGGTCTAGGGACCAGAGAGAAGGATACATGTCAGAAGCGATAAAATCCCCTGGCTCATGGCTCCTTTGGGTCTGTTTCTTACTACTGCTGTGTCCCTGATGGCTTTTATTCCTGTGGTTTAAATTCAGTTGGAATCCTTTTATCAAACAACTGAAAATTTAACTGAAAAACAGATATTCACACATTTATTTAAGTAGATAGTCATTAATATTATTTATGAGCATAAAAAGATGTTTCCTATTATAAACAATTAAAACAATAGGAAATGGTTACATAAGTTATAGTGTAGCCATTAATCTATATTTTTAATGATATGAGGGAAAGGTTATCATATAATATTAAATAGAAAAACATGTGTCACTGTGTGTGTGTGAATATACCAATGACAAAGTTTTTATAAAATTGTTCACACAGAGAAAAATGGTTAAAAGGGGTTATACCAAAACCCAAGTGTGTGTGTGTCGGGCGGGGGGGGAGGGGGCGGATTATGGATGATTTTTATTTTCTCCTTCCTTTATTTTTTCTCTGAGTGATTACATAGTCTAATTTTAACTTGTTTAGTGTGCATCATACATACATTTATATAGTCTTGTTTTGTTTATTTGCTGATGTATGTATGTATTCTATCTTATTACCTAAGACATTGGCAATTAAAATTTCTGGCCCAAATCCCCATTTTTAAAAACATTTAACTAACTTATTAAAGAACTAAAGAGGAAAATTTTAAATCCTTGTTCATTAATGTCTCAAATGAGATGAGGGAGCTGTATTTGGAGGTCACAGCTGATCCCCTGTTCCTACCCTCAGAAATGCAACAAAAGGGGCCAGGACAGTTCCGCTCTTGGAGTGGCCAACCATGGTGCTGTTTCAGCCTCAGGTAGGGAGCACCAATGCCTTCTGTTCCTCTCCCCCCTGCCCTCCCCACCCCACCCTTGCAGGCAACATTGAGTGAACCAAGACAGTCTTGAGGTTCTGGAACACTGGACAGCTGAGGGCCCTCACCTTCTGTTGGGGTCATGTTTGAGTGTGAGTTGGCATTGCATTTTCAGGGAACAAAGAATGACCAGTCTTTTACCTTCAACTCTGGCTCTATCCTGCTGTCCTAAAATTCCATTTCATTTCACCAGAAGGAATTCATTGGGATTTTCTAAGTCTGATGTCCATTATGCTGGTGGCCATGATAGAGAAGTTCGATGTGCAGCAGGCAGATTGTGGAATGACAGCCTAGTTATACAAACTGGGATGTGCCAATGGATGGCTCCCACATTGGTTCACTGGTGAGGTGACATGTGGAAGGTGCCTAGGAATGCAGAAAAGAAGAGCAGAAGACTCAAGCAATCAAGCAGTTTTATCAACATTGGTCAAAACCCTGGCCTCCCTTCTTTGCCCACTGATGCATACATGCTATGTGCGAGGAAGCTGTGTGAAAGTGGTATGAGCTTAGAA
>NW_006283656.1:342634-363026 GCF_000327345.1 Myotis davidii
CCTACACATTTCGTTGACCTGAAGGTTTTAGTTCTTCCTCAATGAGATCCTCATCCAATTTCAGAGTCTCTGCCCAACGCCAGCTCGGTTGCTCACTTGGGCATCTTGGAATAACACACATTTGGCACAATCAGCTAAATAATTTTCATCTTCTTACCAGCGGGTTCCAATCGTGGCAACCTAATCAATCTTCTGGCCATCTACATTAATCCCCAAAATGACCCAGATAATCTGATTGGCTGCAGTGCAGCCCAGTCACAATTTACATCAGACCATCTGGTGACTCTGTCTCCTCCAAGGGTAGCCCACAAGGACCATCTGCTTCGATGCTCCTTATGTCCTGCCGAAGAGGCAAAGGTTGAGACTGACCACACACCAGCAAGCCATTCTCCTCATGCCTTTGACTGAACCAAAGCAAGCCTGAAATGCACTGTAATTTAGTTGCTCACATCCTGCAGAGCCTGCTTTGCATTCTCAGTGAACACAATGTAATATTCAGAATGCAAATTAAACTTTATGGGTGCCATAACCTTGGCCATTTATTGCAGCAGATTCGGTAATTGCCTGATGCTGCTAATAAAGCCAAGACTACTTTGGCTTAAAAAAAAAAAAACTCTTGCAGATAGAACTTCCACGTTGATTAAGCAATCCCGGTGTTTCTTTGCACTATTTCTTAGACTAATGAATTAGTTAAGGTCCTTTTGCATATAAGCACTCAGCCAGAGATGGACAGTAAAACTTAGGATTAAATATATTAGTATGCTCCAATTCTAGTAGTACTTGGAAAATGAGTAGAGTTAACATTGTGAGGAGAAATAAGTTTGCACTAAAATACAAGGAGCATTAAAAAGAGAAAGAAAAAGGTCCCTTGAAGACCAACTGGTGGCTACAAGTTATACTAGAAGGTGAAAGTTGGTTCTTTGGATAATTTTAACCATAAAGGCATCTATGGTTTGCAGTAACTTGGAAGAAAATTACTCAGCATTAAGATTATCACCAAAGAAAAATTAAGAAAGCCAGGGCTACTGTTGACTAATGTTGACACCTGTGTGTTAATTAGAAAACGGTCCCCATTTTTCCAGACAGGTAAGTCTGGTCCTGACTAGGTATATTCCATTGTGATCTTCTGATGTGGGGAAGCCACCACCAAAGAAAATGTCCCAGGACAGCAAACGGCCCCCTATATTTTAATGACCTGGTCATTAAAGGAGGTGTATATACTGGTAAAGCCCAATCTAGAAATGAAAGTAGACAGCATTTCTGGAGTGTCCTGGGGTGTGGGCTTCCATGGGGAAAATAACAGGCAGAAACTTGGATAGAGTTAAAGGAAGAGTTGAGAGATTTGAATAAAAACTGAACTCCAAGCATGTGTTTGGGGATGTCCTGGGTTACCGGAGACCTGTTTCTCCTCCCCTGTCCCAGCGGACTGCCATAAATATATCGAAGTTGGGGTCATTGTCTTTTGCCTCCTCTATGCAATGTCATGGCCATGAGAACTGTGTCTTGAACCAGATTACAGTAGAGCTTGCTCCTTTGGCCATGCTTATGGGCTTAATTGGGAATGCAGCAATCTCAGATGTGCTTCCTACTGGTTACTTGTGAGGCGAGGAAAAGAAAGTAATGTATGGAACAGGTATGGGGGCTAAACAATCAATATAACCCATATTCTGCCACAGCATGGCAGACTGTGATAGGCCCCAATGCTTTACCTTTCCTGTGTCACATGAACTTGTCATTTCTCTCACTAAAAAGGCAGAGTCTATTTCCCCACCTTTATATCTGTGCTCAGCCGTGTAACTTGTTTTGGACAAATAGAATGAGATGGAAACAACAGTGTGCCTATTCAAAGGCTACCTGCATGTTTCTGCTTGCTCTCTTGCACTGTGCCATTGCCATGACAAGAACACGCATGAGCTAGTCCTCTGTCCCATGAGTGGATAAGAAACATGGAGTAAAGTTGTCCCAGCCACGATCAGAGCCCCCAGCCAACCCTAAGATGCAGGAGGGAGCCTTGTAGAGGTCTAACAACCCATAAATGTGTGCATTATAGGAATAAGTGGTGTTTTAAGCCACTGAGTTTACACTTTTACAAATGTCCCCACCCTACTCACCATTTTGTCCACCTCCACCCTGCCCTCACACCCCCTTCCCTGTGGCCAACCACACTATATCTACGGGTTATGCATACATGGTCTTTGGCTAATCCCTTCACCTTCTTTCACCCAGTCTCCAACTCTGACAGCTGTCAGTCTCTTCCATGTATCCATGCTTCTGTTTCTATTTTGTTCATCAGTTTATTTTGTTCATTAGATTTTTACATATAAGTGAGATCATAAGGTATTTATCTTTCTCTGACTGATTTATTTCACATAGTAATAATTTCCAAGCCCATCATGCTGCTGCAAAAGGTAAGAGTTCCTTCTTTTTTATGGCTGTGTAGTATTCCATTGTGTAAATGTACCACAGCTGTTTTATCCACTCACCTACTGATAGGTACTTGGGCTGTTCCCAAATCTTGGCTATTGTAAATAACACTGCTATGAACATAGGGGTACATACATACTTTTGAATTTCTGTTTTGGGATTCTTAGGATATATTACTGGAAGTGGGATCACTGGGTCAAATGGCAGTGCAACTTTGAATTTTTTGAAGAAACTCCATACTGTTTTCCACAGTGGCTACACCAGTCTGCATTTCCACCAGCAGTATACTAGGGATCCCTTTTCTCCACATCCTCGCCAGCACTTGTTGATTTATTAAGGACAGCCATTCTGAATGATGTGAGGTGATATCTCATTGTGGTTTTAATTTGCATCTCTCTGATGACTAATGACTTTGAGCATTTTTTCATATGTCTACTGGCCATTTGTATGTCCTCTTTGGAGAAGTGTCTTTTCAGGTCCTTTGCCTATTTTTCAATTGGAAGGTTTTCCTGGTATTGGATTGTATAAGTTCTTTATATGTGTGTGTGTTTTTTAACATATTTGTCTCCAAATAAAAAAATTATTAAAATTATCACATAGTGTAATAATTTCCAGGCCCATCATGCTGGAAATTTGCATCAAGCAAATTCAAAAAATTCCAACTTACTCCATTTTGTGTATAATTTGTTTGAGGCCTTAGATATTTAATGGTTTTAGGAAAAATTTTTACTTCTTTTCAATATATTTGGCTCAGAAATGCTATCACCCAATGACCATTTCTACCCTTTATTTTAATCTCATTCGAGTGGGAAGAACGGCTTTGACTTTATTTAGGATCACTTGAACTCTGTGAACTCCAAACCAACTTTTTCTTCTGCACCCAAGATCCATTTAGTGCCAACAAAATATGACTCCCTAGTTCAAATCAAAATACCTTTGAAAAAGCTTATAAAAAGGTACATACAATGTGTTGGTATTTGAAATGGCTCTGAGATACATAAGTGAATCAGGCACACAAAGATTAACTTTCCCTTGAAAAACAGAATTTCTGAAAGTCCTTGGGAGGAAACATTTATGAGGATTTACTGTTTTATTTTGTTTTGTTTAAACATCTGAAGGATTGTTGAGATTTTCTCTTCAATAAAATTATGCCCTGAATTCTCTTGAAATTAATGTTAATAGATAATCATTTTTCTGGGGAATGAATATTTTAAGTTCTTGCTACTTAGAGAACTAAAATGTTGAGGTTCTGTCAATTTGGAAAAAGTTGTTTTAATGTCCTTAAATAAAATATCTTTAAGGATTGTGCGATTTAACATGAATGGACTTCAGCGTGTATTTACATGTATGCCAAATTAAGGATACCAAGATTACAGTTCTGGAAAAATGATTTGAAAATTGTCTACATTTGCAAATTCATTAGCTTGTTTTCATCAAGGTTTAAATTTTTTTGGTAAATTCTTATGATATCCAGGAGTCTATATGTTTTAAATACTTCATATTAATTAAATATGCACCAAAGTAAGATTTTTTTAAAAATATGTTTGCCTATGCATGACTAGACTGACAAATAAAAGTCTGTTCATATTTAAAGAATTGATTTCCTAACCTATACTATATATAGCAAAGGCATTTAGAGCTGAAAAATAAATTATAAATGATACTATACATGGCTGGCCCTCATATATTTTAAACTAGGGGCCCAGTGCATGAATTTGTAAACCTTGAAAGGAAACTGTGGGCCACGAGGTTGCAGTGGGCACAGGGGCAGGTCTCGGCCCATCCTCTGCACCCCCACCTGGCCCCTCCTGCTATGGCCCCCAGTCCCCTGTCTGCTGGCAGCCCCACTCCCGCCCCTGCCACTCCCATGTGCTGATGGTGCCAACCCCACTTGCACCCGCCGATGGTGCAGAGCGGTTGGGGCGGCGCCAGCAGCAGGTGCAAGCAGGGCCAGCACTGTCAGCAGGTGCGAGTGGTGGCTGCTGCCCTGATTGCCCCTCAGGAGCAGGGGGAGGTGGAGAAGCCCTCAGAGGCAATTGGGGCCGGCAGCTGCCACTCATACCTGCTGACAGCCCTGAGTGATTGGGGCTGGCACCAGGCACCGGCAGCAAGTGTGAGTGCCTGGCACGACTGTGGTGCTGGAGCAAAGTATTTTCAGTAACCACCAGAGGCTCGCCCCGATGACAGTGGCCAGTGCCCCGCCTTAGTCTGACACCCCCACTCACCTGCTCCACCATCCAGCCTCAGCTGATGCCCACCATGTTCCATCTTCTGCTGCCTGCTGTCAATGCCCACCATGTCCCCCTGGTGGTCAGTGCACGTCATAGCGACCAATTGTTCAGTTGTTCCATAGTTCGGTCTATTTGCATATTAGGGTTTTATATATATAGATTAACATGCTTTAATAGAAAGGTACAGTAGTAGGTTTCCAGGTAAATTATTTATTAAGTATATTTCTTTTTAGTTATTTCAAATATTTTGCCTCACCTTAAAAATACCTCTTATTTTTAAGAAAAATACATACAACAATTAGTTTCTTAGGACTAATCTTTTTTTAAATAATGTATTCTTCTCCCCTCCTATAAACAAATTCTAGTATTTAAATAGTTGTTCTTTTTCCTTTCTGGGTTGTACCTCAGTGGTGATCTCTCCACTCTCTTCACCTAGACACACACACACACACACACACACACACACACACACACACACTATAGACTTTTTCTCTCTTTGCATCTCAATGTCTGTGTCTCTCTCTGGTTTTCACTCTTTGATTCATTCTAGCTATCCTACTCCCCACGCCCCCCATGTCTCCCTCTTTATGAAATCTACTCTTCAGAATTAAAGCACAAAGAAAACAATTCATTAATTTGCCAAGATTATGTCCATAAAAGGAAGCAAGCAAGCAAGCAAGCAAATCACTCAGCTTTATAGAGGGAACACCAGCTGCTGCCATGGAGAGCCATGCAGGAGCCCTTGTGCCACAATAGCTTACAATGTTAAATGCGAGATTACGTTCTGTGTTGTGCCCCTCGGAAAGACTTTTACATGTGAAAGTAAGCATAAACTGGTTTATCTGAGGTGAAATGCAAGATTAAAAAATTTGGATGTCTATGAAATGCAAATACCACTCACTTACTTATGAAAAGAGACATGCTATAATCAAGGCAGAACTCATTTTTCAGTGATCATTCAATTCATTGTGACATGTGTTTCTTTCAGGAAGAGAGAGAAGAGGTGAAATCCACAGCACGGAATGACAGAACAGTTAGGAAACAGAATTTTATTTGTTCTTCTGTTGGGAGAGTTAATTACTCATCGATTTGAGACCTTATGTCTTGATAAACATATATTGATTGAGCCTGATTATTTCCTGCCATGGCAGAAACATTCAAACATATCTGTGTTAGTCCAAATGCTATATAATTCACTGGTGGGCACTAATGGTTTCAATGAAGTCAGAGAGCTTCAAGTGGCAAACGTAATGAAAGGAAGATTGCAATCAGTGTATTTTCCAATTCTTCATTCCGGCTACAAATATCAGCCTATTTTGACTCATTAGTCATGTTTATATGTTTATATGAAGAATCACTTACATTAACAGGCCTGTTTAAAGTATACCAATATCTGGTGACCTTTCTCATTCAGAAAACAAGGAAAAGAGGGGTCCAAGTCATCAAGTGAGACTTAAATGTACAGTTGTGAACGCACTAGTGAAATTTGTGACAAATAGTGAACATGGCTTTAGCCATACTGACTTTATTGAATGTGCCACACTTTCCCAGTCTCATGGCCTTTGAACTTGCAGTTCCCTCTGGCTGGGATGCTCTTTCCCAGATACCTGCACAGATCTCTTCTCAAATGTCTCATCAGAGAAAGTCTTCCTGACACCCTGCATTAAATACATAAAATAGCATCTCCCATCTTTGTTTTATTTTTCTTCTTAGCCTGTCATCATTGACCTGGTTCATATCTGTATTAAAATTACTATGTGTCTTACCAAGTGTTATTAACTTTGCTCCTTTTTGTTTACTGCTTTCTTTATCTCCTAGACCTAGAAGAGTGCCTGGTGGGTATTAAAGAAATATTGGACTTGAGTAGAAGGCAATTGTGAAGCACTAACACATCTATTTTGACTAATATTATCTTAATGCCATGTAAGTCACTATGAAAGGTATGGTTCTTTTCCTCAGGATGCTCATGATCTACTAGAGGCCCAGTTTATGAAATTCGTGCATGGATTGGGTTCCTAGGCCTGGCCGGCGATCAGGGCTAATCGGAGCCTTCCAGCTGCTGGCCGGGGCCTCCATTCCCCGGCTTCCAGCTGTTGGCCAGGGCCTTCCTTCATTCCACGCCAACTCCTGGAGGTCAGCACACATCATAGTAAGCAAGTGAACTCCCGGTCTCCTGGTCAAACTCCCAAGGGGACACTTTGCATATTAGTCCTTTATATATAGATTTGGTGAGACAAATCTGTCACATATTCTATTAGCTATCTAATGCTGTGTAACAAATTACCCCAAACATTAGTAGCTTAAAACAATGGACATTTATTATCACATGTGGTTTCTATGGGTCAGGAACCTAGGAGTGGCTTATCTGAGTGTTATTGGCTCAGGGTGTCTTAAGAAGTTGTAGTCAAGATACTGACCTGGGTGGTGGTCATCTGAAGGCTTGACTGGTGCTGGAGGAACACTTCCAGAGGAGCTCCCTCACATGGCTGTCAAGTTAGTGCTGGCTGTTGGCAGGAGGCTTTAGGTTCTCACCACACAGACCTCTCTGTAGGGCTGTTTGAGCATCCTCATGAGGTGCAGCTGAATTCTTCCAGCTGAATGATCCAAAAGAGAGCAACGTGGATGCTGCATAGTCTTTTATGACCTAGCCTTGGACATCACACTCTGTCATGTTTACAATACCTTAATGGTTACACAGATGAGCCCTACTTGATGTCGAAAGAGACCACACAAGAGTGTGAATACCAGACGGTGAGAATCATCTTGGAGACTGGCTACAACACACATGAAAAAGTAACAAAGCATATGTGCCTGTGTATAATTAAATATTAAATTTTGAAAACATTCAAGGTTCAACCAGTTTGAGAACTTGGACTCATATAATTAGAATGGCTAAGTTAGATGGCAAATATAATCCTTATTTGGACAAGGATATTTGGTCCACATATTTTTATAACATAAATTCCATTCATTCATTTGTTCAGCAAATATTTATTTATTAAATCAATATTTATAAACAATATTTATAGCCCCTTGCTTGCTGTACTAGGTCCTGGGATTATGAATAAAGCCCAGACTCTAGGAAAGAGGTACTTATTGTATACAAGGTCAAAATTTTAGAGCAATAATAGTTTTAAATAAATGTAAATACTTTGTGCAAGGGGAGGCGGGGTAGGAACAAGAACTATCACCAAAGCCAGTTTTCCTCTGGGCACTCACAACAGAAACTACAATATACAAAATAATCACATGTGTGGATGGAAAATAAAATAGTCTTTATGCTCTCCTTATAAGCAACTTCAATTTACTACAAGAAAGGTGGATTTGGGAAATAACCAGCTAAGTATTTTAACATCCAAAAATTCACCGATCATGAATATAATACATGAAAGAAAGCCACGTGATCACCTTACTAACAGCAATCAGTAGAAACTGATCTTACTCTCTAAAGCACCTCTATTTCCCTGTCCAAATTGCAATGTAGCTTCCTAGATTTTTAAATGTATCTGTCCACCAAAACATTTTCCAGCCCAATGACTTTCCACTAGTATTCGTCACAACAAAGACTGATCAAAAGGACATCTATTCTAAATCAAGTAACCATTGTTTTGCTTTGTTTTTAACATTTCTCTTCTCCCTGCCATTACCTGATATATTATTCTTATCTCAGTCACTTTTGGGGCCAAGTCTATGGCCTATGTTAATGCTAATTTTCATCCCCTCTAAGGAATTAACAAAAAACCTACCATCTTACAGTCATTTAGTCAATGTTCTTTAAGACAGAGATTAACCCAATGCACTGTAATAAGTAACATGAAATTCAAGTAGAAACCAAACCACAATAGAGAAATAGATACTCTCATACAGCTCTAGTGGAAGATAATAAAGGTTAGGCATAGAAAGCCTTACCACCGTGTAAGGCTCTTATTTATTAATTTCTAGGAATGTACACAAAGATGGAAGGAGGAAGATGTTCATGGCGAAGTGGTTTATAATTATGAAAACAATCAAGAGGCTATTTCATTGTATAAATGTAAATATAATAAAAAACTAATAATTTCTTAAAAATCAGGTTGTAGAACAATATTTCATGGCATAAAATGTGTTTACAATATATAGTTAAGAGAGAAAAGCAATGTGATTGATATTACATACCGTATGTGCTTTCAAAAGTATATATTTACTACAACCACCACCTTATGTTCAAACAAGCAGTGTTTGCATATAGAACTTTTTGGAAAACATTTCTAAAAGGGTAGGTTGGCATAAAATTTAAAATCAATACAAATGCTCTAACCATGCAAGGCTCTATGCTATGGTCTGGGTGGGGCACAAAGGGAAGGGCATGTGGCCCCTACTTCCTGGAACTCACACTGCAGGAGTGGAAATCCCTCCTGACACAGATACCTAAGAGAGTTACCAATAACTGAATTAATATGCTATAGCACCAAAGAGCTTTAAATTGCTGGAGCTGGTTAAAAATGCATTAGCTCTTCCCCAACAAGATTCTGAGAGCACAGTAAAATCAAAAAGGCTGCTCTGGCTGCCCGGCGAACTTGAAGTAATGAGGTCTGTGAGTTGACTCGAACAGAAGAAAATGATATTAAGCTTTCATGGAGGACAAATGAAAGTATCTACCTATAACCTCTCTGACAGCCAGAGATCCTTTGCCATTTAAAACTCTGTGGCTATGGTGCATTATTTCCAGGCAGCCAAGAGTTTAATAAGACTTCGCGGAGACACCTAACCTTCCAGTCGCTGGCTGCCTGCTGGCAACCCTAAGGCGCTCGCTGTGGAAGCTGACAATCTGAGCTAACATTAGGGCACGGTTTTCTCAGACAATGGGGCACAGGTTGGGATAGTAATGTCTGCCTGCTGCCCCCACCCTCCTTCTCCAATCATGCATATTGCAGAATAGTCTTGATTCCAAGCCAATTGCAGCACCCAGAACCCTTGGGTGTTTAAACCAGCAGATTCTGGTGATCACTGTTCTCATTACTGCATGACTTGGATTCCCTACTGAATGAGGTGCTGTCCCTTTAGGATGATATAGGAGGATTTCTTTGAGCAGAGCCCAACCTGCTTGGCGCAGCCTTAATCCCCATCCCCTGCCCTCTCCACCCCCTGCATTCTGGTACTGGGATTAGGGGCTGGGTGTTTGTGTTCCTGCTTTTCTCACCTTCGTGCTTTATTCAGCCTGTGGCTTTCACCCTTTCCAACAAGCCCACTGTTCTCCCTCCCAATTCTGGCATTGCTTCAGAGGTCTCTCTCTTACTAGACTGTAAAAATAGTAATGACAGTTACATAATGTGCTGGGCATTTTGCTAGGTGTTTTGCATATCGGAACTCATTTTATTCTGCTCAACAACTCTAGGACATTAGTATTATTAAGACGATTATTACCATGATCATCACCATCATCCTAATTTTTCAGATAAGGAAAGTGAGACACGGAGAGGCTAAAGCAACTTGACCAAAGTATCACTTCCATGGGGTTGAAGGCATCAAGAGTGGGTTCACCCCTAAAGAAGTACTTAGAAGTCTTTAATTGTGTTATGCTACAGACTTTTACAAGTACATAGTGCATTTCCTTCTTCACCTCACTGGTGGCAACAAGAGACTAACCCAGCCATGGGCAAGCTACGGCCCGCGGGCCGGATCCGGCCCGTTTGAAATGAATAAAACTATTGAAAAAAAAGACCATACCCTTTTATGTAATGATGTTTACTTTGAATTTATATTAGTTCACACAAACACTCCATCCATGCTTTTGTTCCAGCCCTCCGGTCCAGTTTAAGAACCCATTGTGGCCCTCGAGTCAAAAAGTTTGCCCACCCCTGGACTAACCTATCAAAAGTGCACAGGCAGCCTCCAATAAAGATAGAGCTAAGCCTCCTACCAATGGAAATCCCTGCATAAATTCAATTTCCAGGATGGGCAAATGGACCAAGACTTCCTGGAATATAGGGCTGGATCTGATGCTCAACTCTCTAGGATCTACAGATCTCAGGACACAGACCTTCTAATGGACCCAGACCTTCCCTAAGTTCATGGAGAATGTAGGCAGACAGGCTTGACCCAACTCATTCCAAAGGGTATCAGTCAGCTACTCCTCAAACCCAAATGCCTGGGCATAAGGCCCTGACATATTGCCTTATACCTCACATACCAAACTTGATATAATAAGTATACTTAGAATTTAACCTCCCTTGGTGGGCAGATGCAATTTCCTATGATGTTCTCCTTGGACCTAGCAAGAGGTTCTAGCTATAAATTGTAAGGTATTGCCTACTACCAGGCCTGACCTACACATCAGCTAATCACACACAGTCCTTGGTGTCAGTCCCCCAAAAGCAGGTGTGTTACTTCAGGTTCTGTCCAAAGGAGCATGTTAGTTCAATGGGCATAGAAGTGGCATGGCAGGGGTGGTCAGAAAAGAAATGCTCCGAGCCAACAATAATCATGGTCGTAACTTGCATAGTTTTCCACATGTTCTCTGCTTTCTGGATGGAAAAACAAGAGAAGTTGAGTTACTTGCCTCAAGTCTCCCAGCCAGTAGATGGCAGCACCAGGATCTGAAGGCAGGCATTCCATTTGCAGAGTCCCACTGCTATGCCGACTCAGTAAACAGCCTGCCTTGGGACACCGGACATTTACCAGCAGGGAGGGGTGTGCCATCCGGGCAGGATTCTCAGCCCTGACTCTCCCTTCATCCCTTTTCCTGGGGACATTCTATCTGGAAATTTGAAAGCCTTTATTCTCACATGGATAGAGGTTCCTCCAGCCTCTTCTTAGAAGGAGTCTGCGGTTTTCACTGAAGACAGAACCAACCCAAATAATTGCTTTTAGAACTATTTTGAGCTGCTCAAGTACACAATGTCTTCAGTGGAAATTCCAGACTCCTAACACTCAGAACATGGCAAAAATAAATTCAATCTGAATATTTCAGTATCTGATCTGTGAAATCGGACTCTGCTGACCATTGACTGTTCCACCAACAGGAATTAGTTGCAAGGGACCTAATTGATCTTCTAGATGGGGGGTTTATATCAAACACTTGAATTGCTGATAAAGTCCTTCAGATACAATTGTAGTCATTTTTATAGTTGATTCTAAGCAGTAACAAAAAATGGGACTAATTGCTTTGAGACATCTTATAGGCTGTGAATATAAAATCATACTGCCAAGAAAAGAAGGAAAAGTTTTTCTAAAATGCTGTGGAGTAAATTCAGCTGGAAGAAAGAAAGGAAGCCTTAATCTTCACTGTTTTATACCACATAGAATTTAAATATGACATGTTGAGAGATTATTCTAGTCACTCCGTTCTCAGAGTGTTATCGGGATGCAGGATTTGTCAAAGCACAAGTAGCTTTGAATCTCTGCTGAAGTCACACAGTTTGGCCCAAACTTGGTATTTGTCCAACATTTCTAATCTGCATGTATTGTGAATAGTAAAAACCTGGAATCATCCTTGACTCCCCCTGTCTCATCCTTATATTCAGTCCCTAAATCCTAATAATTCATTGGTACTAATTTAGCCTGAATCTATCCAATTCTCTCCATCATAGCACCACCATACTTCACATTTGAATAAAGGGTTTAAATAACCATTGTAAAGCATGTATTTGTGCAGTAGGTTCTCAGAATCTCACAACTGAATACCCAAAGTAGTCTTCTAACTGGTCTGCTGACTCCAAGGTTACTCTCTCTCACTTTGTTCTCCACCCTGCCGCTCATGAGATCTTTTTGAAGTAGAAAAGGGATTCCACTGTTTAAACTCTTCCCTTGGTCCCTACAGTTATAAGCTCCTCCACCTGTCTACACAGCACTCATCTGTTGTAGCTTACTTTCTTGCTATCACATGTCACTCCAGCTAATTCAACCAACAGCGGGTCCCAGATGCTCTCTTGCTTTTCTTTGGAATGTCCTTTGCCCTACCCTTATCCTCAGGAAGATAGGCAGGCATAGAGAAGGGGAGCTGAGGCTGGAACTAGAGGTGGATGTGGCCAGACACACACTGTGATGCGTACAAAACTCCCAGATTTACTGATACAGTAGAAAAGGGTCCTGAATTCTGATCTTCCAAAGATCCCCAACAGAGTATTAGCCAAATTTGAGCACTGTGGTTGAAATAATTATTTCCAATATAAGGCAATTTAACATTTTTGCTTTTTAAAAAAAGTTCCAACTCTAATATATAGCCATTTTTACATTTTCTTTTATTTTGTAATAGCTTAATTCTACTACAAATACACATTCTCTAAACATACTAGATTTGAATTATCTGTAAGAAACATAATAGATTTGTCAGCCACCTTAACATCCATATTTGAATAAAGGGCTTAAATAACCATTGTAAAGCATGTATTTGTGCAGTAAGTTTCACAACCCATTTTAAACTTAGGGCAAACAAGAAAAAGAAACTACAAACATTAGGGTTTCTTAAATTCTTAAATTGTAACACTAACTTAAATATCATTTGATTGGACCTCAAAACAATGTGTATACTCAAAATATAAAGTAGGAAGTTATTACAAATATCAACTTTGATATAATACATACCTATTTCACTAAACATTTTAAGTTTTTGACTTTGTTTTTATAATTACCTTTTGAAAATATTTATAATGCCCTATAATTCAGATATCAAAGCATCGATTTCATTAAACTTGTTAGTTATATTTTCAATACATTCCCCAGCTTTTAATTTTATCCCGTCAATTATAACATAGTCATCTTCACAGTGGTTTTCAAATGGACTGCTTGCAGAAGCGTCAGGGCCCCACTGAGGCAACTGTAAAAATAACCACACAATTCATCAGTACTACTCAACTGTATCTGAAGACTAGGTTCAGTTATTTGAACAAAACATAAAGTAATTGGTAAGTCTTGAACCACAGCAGTTACACAAAGTTTCCTGTTATGGTGGTGGTCAAAAAATGATCCCTATGTATAGTAAATGTTACTATAAAACTTAGGCCTTGTCTGTTCCCCAACGCTACATTTTTAGTTTTAATTTTATATTTTGAAAAAACTGGATCATTTTAATTCCATGAGTTTTCTATATTTGTTTACTTTTAAAACTATTATTATAGGGAATACAACTTAAAGCTATTTTAGTCACATTTTCTGTGGTCATCTTCTCACAAGCATCTGCGTTCCTCACAAACAGTGATAGTTTTCTTAAGCTTGTTTAGACAGGACACTGGTAAAAACAATGCAAACATACCCACACATGGGAGTTTTATAACTTCAAGGTTCATTCGAGTTAACTTCCCAGGAAATTCAAGGAAAAAATGTAAATAAGTATTTTCATATATCAAAAGTATACTATAATATACATAATTATTAAGTAAATGGTTTTCTTTGTAAATAGATTATCTAATTTGTAAATTACTCAAATGGATTTTATAAAAATCTGAAATGAATCCCTCCCATTGCTTGCCAAGTCAGGACATGTCGACCCGTGTTAATATTAGCTAAAGAAGAAAATAATCAGGAAGGTGACTCCACTGAGGAAAATAATCTAAGTATTTCAATGACAAATAGAAATAAATTCTGATTTTCCATATGTATGCTGTTTTCATGTTGCTACTCTCATCCATTAGTATAGATGCTTGCGAGAAATCAACTTGAAAACTCATGTGAAGTGAATGATGAAAACATCAAATTTACAACTTTGAAAGTAGCTCAGACAATATTTGCTCAGAGTATGAACATGCTCGGAACTTTAAAATTATCAGGTGGTTCTTTTTGGTGGATTAGCTTATAAGAGGCCACTTTTTCCAAAAAACAAAATGCAGCTCCCATTTTATGTGGGAAAGGAAGGGAGGAAGGGAGGGAGGGAGGGAGGAAGGAAGAAAAGAAACCCCTGAGGTGATCACTTCTTTGCGTTTAAAGTGGAAATCACTCCAGCTTTGATCACTGGTTTCATTGCTATTCTCCTTGCTTAAAAGTGAACAAGGCCCTAAATATCCCGAGCCTGGTGTGAACGCCAGACGTACAAAGCTCAGTGTGGAGAGTGGCTTATAAACCAGTCGGCGGGAGGCCTTCCCCTGCCTGCCAGCGAGTTAAAATGGTTAATCTTTACAATTCCTAAATGCCTTTTGAAAGCATATAATATTACCAGAATCTAAAACAAAAAGCAAGCTCTTGCCTGGTGATGTATTAAAACTATGTATTTTACCTGAAGAAATAAAAATCAGAAGTAATTTTCTGTTTTATCAAGTTACTAGTTATAATGGCAAAACAGAAGCCAATTCTGTGACTGTAAAAGCTCCAGGACATCTCTATAAAAATCAACCTGGCTGTTTTTTGAAAAGACAAACTGCAAAGACTGAAAACACATTGTACAGAACCATATGGTGCTCAAACAAAACACACATTTGCTAGAAAAGAAAAATGTACAGTAATCTATAATAAAAGGGTAACATGCTAATTAGACCGGACGTCCTTCCTGACGAAGCCAGGCTAGAGGGAAGCCAGCTCGGGTCCGGGGTGCCTGCGGGCGGCCCAAGGGAAGCCAGCCTGGGTCCTGGGTGCTGGAGGGAGGCCGGTGCCGGCAGCCGGGGAAGGAAGGCCTACTCTTGCACAGATTTTCGTGCATCGGGCTCTTCCAAAGTGTATATACAATATTTTCATTTTGGGGGGATGAGTAGTTAAAGTGAGAATGTGGGGAAAGAGATAAAGTAAAGATATCTTTTCACTCATTCTCTCTAGTGACTGCCATTGCCATTTCTCACCTGTAGTAACAACTAACCTTAGAAGGCACTACGTGGAGCACTTTTCCCAGTTTGTCTTATTTAACCCTCCAAACAATCCTCTGAGGCAAGTGATGAGCAACTTTGCCAAATTACACGAGTCGTCAATGGCAAGACCAGGGCTGGGACACAGGCATTATATTCTAGAGTCAGTGCTCCTAACCACTGTGCTCTGGACTCCAGACCCACTACCTATCTAAATGATTGAATGAGAGAATGAATAACGCCATAAGGATACCTAACTCCTCGCTGCCATTCTCCTTCCTAACCACTCAGGGAACAGCTATGCTACCTGAAGAAAGGGCTGCCTTATGACTTATTTTCACACCTACCACATTAATGATCTGGGAGTTAAGTAAGACAAAGCAGGAAAAGATACATGGAGCTCATGTGCTGAGCAGTTTATCAACCAATTTAAATTTCTGTTGTCATATATAAGTATTAAATAAAGTTAAGGACACATGGCCTTCCTCAGCCCAACATGTTGGCCAAAAGGAAAAAAAGGACAAGTCTAGACATGAATGGTGAAATGTATTTCAATAACAGATTCCACCCTCGTATTTTAATAATGGAGCCTGTCCCTATGGAAGCTATCCCTCTGCATGAAATAGAGAGGGCAGATTTCCCCAGTTGCTCTAACCCCAGCGCCCCTCCTGACTGTGGAGACTGGCAGTGCGGAGGAGGCCTCTTTAGTAGCATTCCATTCACTACATCAAGCCCCTTCCATCTATCTCTCTTCTGTTTCAACCTCAAAGATCTGAAACAAAAAGAGCACCTCTGCTGAAACTCAGGTATTTTTTCAAAGACTGATAGGTCTATTCTTATTTCTCAACAGGCTACTAGTTTACCATTCAGCTCATGATAATCAAGGGCTCAAATTTGAGAAGTGAGAAAGGTTTTCCATATACTTAGAATGTCCACCCAGGAACAATCTCTGCCATGTAAAGAATTTGAAGTGGTTTCTTATAACTATTAATATTACCTTTTCTCCTGTATTTATTTCCTCCCCACGTTCCTCTTCAGGATCATCCGGTATTGCTGTGGGTTCTAGAGCTTGCTGTAGCATTTGCTCCAGTTCTTTTAGTAAAACTTCTGTCTCAGAGACAACTAAAGAAACATAATTAATATAGTAAAAAATGCTACATCTTAATTCAATCTAATTCCTAATCTTAGCCACCACAAAAGAGGAAATCTTCTAAATGTTACAAAAAAAGAAATAATATTTTGTATAAATTTCACATATGCCCTCTACTTGATACAAAATTATTATAGATTTCAAGGTGAATATTTTACAATTATTCCTTGAAAAATGTAGATGACATTTTTGCTATGTGTTAAGTACCCCAAAACAACAAAAGCTCACTAAAATGTTGTGTGCTTTTTTTTTTTTTTGAAATCAGGAGCCAAGGACACTAAACTAAATTATGTTATTAATAGACCAGGGGTCAGCAAACTTTTCCTGTGAAAGGCCAGAGAGTATATTTCAGGCTTTGTGGGCCAGATGGTCTCTGTCACAACTACTCAATTCTGCTGCAGTAGTGCAAACCATAGACATGTACACTAACAAATGAGAGGGGCTATGTTCCAATAAAATTTCATTTATGAAAACAGGCAGCCAACGGTAGGACTGAGGGCCACAGTTTACCAATCTCTGCAATAAACTATTAAAATCACTCTTTAAAAGGGAGCCATATGATTAAGTGGCTAGGCTAGACACAGGCTAGTCTATTCCTAATCCAATATCAACACATCTTAATTGCCTAATCTGATATTTTTTAAAAACACACTTAAAAGTTTTTTGTGTGTATGCTACTGTGACAGGAATATATTAAGTTGGCAAAAAAAAAAAAATCTGATAATTCACTGAACTTGCTGAGATAATACAATACCCCCCAAAGAAATAAACACCTATTATAACTCTATAGACTCAACTACTGATTAACAATATGCAACTGAATTTCTGATTTAAGTAAAAAAAAAGCATTTTCATTTGCTATAGAGTCTTGTTGAGGTGATGATCAAGGAAAGGAGGCCATGTGGAGCCTGCTGTCCCGCACAAGAGACAGATGGAGCACCTGAGAAGTCCTTCCAAAGGCAACATGATTCAAAGAGAAAGGCCATCAACACACAGCCCATCCCCTTGCACTCTGGTTACAAAAATCTGACATACCACCTCCTATTATCCACTGTTCATTGGCAGACCACCACAAATCACACTAGTAGAACAGCTGAAAGTTTATGGAACATAAAAATAGACCCAGCAAGATACACACTTTAGAGCTCAAATATTATCATTGAATACAGAAGCAAGGTGTTCCCAGCAACAGCATTAATTTTTACTGTAACTGTTGAATGCATTTAAATTTTTTTTACTAATACTGTTTAGGAAAAGTGAGATATATATCCATATGAGATTATAGCCACACATGCGCGTGCACACAAATGTACTTGTAAAATAAGCATGTTGTAAGGTAAAAAACAAAAATTATGCGAAAAGTTTGATGCATTGTTTTCTCGATTTCAAAAGAATCCATACTTTATTGCCATCTTTGTTGATAATTTTCTCTTACCTATTATTTGTAAGAAAGAAATTTTAAAATTCTGCTAAAACACTGTTTATTAAATAATGGTGTTAAATAAGATCATGGAAGATTATTAAATAGGAAGTTTTCCTTCCCTGGTTGTTCCTATAGTACTGAAAAAACAATTTTTAGTTTACATTTTTCACATTACAATTTTTTTAAAATATATTTTTATTGATTTTTTACAGAGAGAAAGAGAGAGAGATAGAGAGTCAGAAACATCGATGGGAGAGAAACATCGATCAGCCGCCTCCTGCACATCTCCCACCGGGGATGTGCCCGCAACCCAGGTACATGCCCTTGACCGGAATTGAACCTGGGACCCTTCAGTCCACAGGCCGACGCTCCATCCACTGAGCCAAACCGGTTTCGGCTACAATTTTTAATTATTTTATTTTTTAGAGAGGGTAACAGGGGGGAGAGAGAGAGAGAGAGAGAGAGAGGAGAGAGAGAGAGAGAGAGAGAGAGAGAGAGAGAGGAAAACATCGATCAGCTGCCTTCTGCATGCCCCCTTACCAGGGATTGAGCCCACAACCAGGGCATATACCCTGACTTGGAATCAAACAGGCTAGCTTTCTTTGCATGGGATGGCGCTCAACCAACTGAGCTACACCAGCCAAGGCACATTATAATTTTATCTACAAAAGAAATTTTTCTGTCAACATTTACTGCTTTCCCCAATTTCCTTTATATTAAATCAACAAATATTTCTTCTGTGCCTACTAAGGGCCAGGGACTCAAGAGAACAGGTCTAGACCAATAAGACTTCCGGGCCCTATGTCTTCACAGCCAATCTTAGGTTTTTTCAGAACAGCTTGAAAACAGCATTCCGATAAGCCATTCCACACTTTAGGACCAGTTCCTATGTTCAAAAATAAAACAAGCAAAAACTTTAATTGATATGTTAGTTTCAGCCACATAGATCTGTGTTCTAGGGTAACTGTTAAAGCCTAAGAACATGAAGTCTGAACTATTACAATGATGGTATTCAAATTTTGATGGGCATAAGAATCACCTGGAAAGTTTATCTAAACATATGAAAGCTACCCTATGTCCAGAATTTTCTAGAGGAATGTACATTTTTGCTGAAGCAATTTTGTTAATGAAATTGACCTCTATATATGACAAACTTTTCACTTAGTAACCTGTTACTTAACAGACCACTATTTGTGGTTACTTTACACTGATTCTCCAGTCCTACTCACAGGTGTTGTGCTTTCCTGCTTTACCTTCTGAATCTAAGACTATTGACACTGACATTTAATGCATGGTTGAGAAGATGGATTTTGAGCTATGCTGTAAAGGAAAAATGGCACAAAAACATCTTTATATTTCTAAAGCTATGCTAAAATACAATCAATTTATGATAATGAATGTCAGTGCTGAATGGCATTGTAGGCTCTCTGTTTTCAAGTGATCTGGAAAAATACGTACACTGCTTTTTGAACAAGGGTAAAGTAATGGATGACTTCATAAATCAACCAGGGTTCATAATACTAACTTGACGGATGTCAAATCCTGTTTCCAGAGCCACAGGAGCTTTGCTTTTCTAAATAGGTATTCCTATTTTGTGAACTGATAGAGTTCAAAAATAATTCTCAAGAAAGAGCAGTTACTGTAATCTAAAAACTAGGTTATCAAAATTGGTCAATGATAGTTTCCAAAGATAGAGACAGAATGAATGCCTTTGCTGATTGCATGACCAATCATTTTCTATCAATACTGATTATCCTGTAGTTTCCCTGCCTTCTTTGAATTTGTTGTTCAGAGTAAAGTGATAGCATTACAGCTGCTCCATCACTCAGAGAAAGTGAAAAAGAAATCTCATGCTGAAGTCCACATCTGGCTTTTAAAAATGAAGTTTTGTAAAATAAATCAAGTTGTTTTTCCATTCTCAATGAGAAATGCTGTTTGTCTCAATATATGTTATTATTTTAAAAGCTTTCAAATGTATATTTATGGAGTTTTCTTTCAACTCTACTTCTCCATTAAATGTTAAAAGAAACTGTTTCCATCCTATATAAAGAGGCTACTGGTTGGGTCACCCCAAAGCTGGCACTAAAAAATATAATCCTATTAATAAAAGCCTAATATGCTAAGTCATCTGGTTGGCTGTTCAACCAATCAAAGTGTAATCCTTATCTAATAAAAGAGAAACATGGTAATTGGCGTACGACTGCTACCCTTCCCATGGGCTAATCAGCAAGATATGCAAATTAACTGCCAGCCAAGATGGCGGCCGGCAGCCGGGCAGCTTAAACTGAACATGAAGCTTGCTTGCTTCAGTGACAGAGGACTCCAACTTCCCCGCCTGCTGCTGCAGGCCTCTGAGCTGCAACTCTGAGCAACTATGTTAAAATATAGAAGCTAAACAAAACCCCAGAAACCAGCTTTA
>NW_006283656.1:363747-373497 GCF_000327345.1 Myotis davidii
TCTTGAGTGTAACAGGGGGCGGTGCCCCAACCCCCCAATCAGCCCTAACCTGAGCATGACTGAAGGGTGCATCGCCACCTCCTGATCCGCCCTGCTCTGTGCATGACAGGGGGTGGCGCCCCAATTCCTCAATCGGCCCTGCTCTGAGTCTAGGGATTGGCTGCCCTCTGCCACCCGGGAGCAGGCCTAAGCCAGCAGGGCGTTATCGCCTGAGGGGTCCCAGACTGTGAGAGGGCACAGACCAGGCTGAGGGACCCCCGTTCCCCCCTAGTGCACAAATTTTTGTGCACCGGGCCTCTAGTTAATAAATAAGAATACAAGAATAAACTCTTTTCACATATTCAAAACTGCAAACCTACTTTTGCCCCACCCTGTATAATACATGATATTCCTGGTATCAATTTTCCAAAAAATATAGATATGTTCCACAAACAGTTATATTTTAGATTAAATCTTTACATAGTGGTGGGTATACAGTTTAAATTATTTAATGATTCCTCAACTTTTTCTTGACTATTCTGTCCTTTTGCCTCACAAGAATTAATTTATTGCCAGAAACAGTCCTTTCCATGTTGGATAAGCCAGATTTCACTGCATCTCTTGATTACAGATGAAGAAACTGATAGTTGGAGAGTAGCTGCACTTAATTAGTTCTCCTCCTGATCTCTAAGGTGTGTGTGAGGGTGACAATTGGTAGAGAATCTATATATATAAAAAGCCAGCGACCAGAACACTGTAAGGACTAGAACAACCCATCGCTATGACACCCACTGCGGCTAGCGAACCCGCCCAATGGGAGGGTGGGGATGCCGGCCAATCTCACGCGAACCCTCTCCCCAGCCAGCCTGGCCCTAATTGGGCCAATCGGGGTGGGTCTGCCAGCCAACCTCCCACTATCTCTTCCTCCAACCATCTCTTCCTCCAACCGACAGGCCCGGCCCCGATCCGCCCCAATTGGGGATGGGCCGGCTAGACCCCACCCATGCACAATTCATGCACTGGGCCTCTAGTAACTTCATAAAACAACAGCAGATCTGGAGTAGTAGACTAATAGGAAAGATGGTCCAAAAAGTAGGGCTTGCAGAGATTCCAGAAGAAGATGGTATAATTTTCCTGTATTACTTGATCTAGGGTTGATTCTGCCTTAAGAATACATGTGAGATATTGGAGGCTTGCATTTAGGGATCCATAGAAATATAGGTAGTAGGTAAAATATTTGAAGAGGGTTAAACTACTATTAAATAATTACTCTCTCAATATGTAGACAGCTCTTGCAAAGAAAACTGTAGGCTAGATGTTTCTGCTCTTCAGATGTTCAAATGAGATGGAGGAGTAAAACACAGATTGGGCTATGTTAACACTTAACCAACGAGACTTTTAAAGCCACACAGAATGTGAGACTCCTGAAAAGGCTTCCCTTCCCATGGATCACTCCTGAGATGAATTCACTCGCTTACACGGAAGAGTCACTTCCTGTCAATGAGCTCCTGGCTGCACTGGGTTTGTTGTGCAGTACCCCTTGCAAGTTCGAGGGTAGAAGGATCCCAGCGATGGAGCCCTCAGCTGCGGTGCCGGGTCTTCCTAGTGGAAACTTAGTCATGGGTAAGCTACAGGAATATTGGCACTGATCTTGTGAGGCAAAGGGAGAAAATAGCCAAAAAGGGCATCTTAATTAAAAGGAAAGAAGCAGCCGAATAAGAAGAGATAGAAACAATAGAATTTTGTAGTAGTTTAGGAGAAAAATAAAGGATTAAAAGTAACAATAACTATCCCAACCTTTCTCTGCCTGTTTTTCTTTCTTTCAATGAGACTATAAATAAGTGACTATTTAGCTAATTGAAACACAGTGCCATAGGATCTGGGGGTGGCTACTAGTGAAAGGGAGGACGGCATGAATAACTTCTGGGGGTTTACTGTGCTTTGAAACCTCTGTAAGGCTGCCTAAGTTCCATCTTGCAAATAAGCATTTGCCTGCTTTTCAAGACACAAAAATGTACAAAGGGTAAAGCACTTTTGAAATTAAAACCTTCTCCCTGCATTCCACATTCACCTACTGTGTTCTAATACCAATGGCTATTCAGCTGGGAACCCCAGGCTGCCACTTTTCTTCCTTCTCTCCCTTTGGCACTTCACTCCATTTGGAACGGAGAGGTCTGAACTGAAATGTATTTTTGCTGATATTTCTTCCCACAACTGCTGGTACTTTATTTTAAAAAAAAGTTATTTCCAGAAACAGTCTTCTCCATGTTGGATAAGCCGGTTTTCACTGCATCTCTTGATTACAGATGAAGAAACTGATAGCTGGAGAAGTAAAGTAGCTGCACATGATTAGCTCTGATCTCTAAGGTGTGTGTGTGTGTATGGGGGTTGGGGGTGACAACTGGTAGAGAATAATTTCATAAAGGAACAGCAAATCTAGAGCAGTAGACTAATAGGAAAGATGGTCCAAAAAGGAGGGCTTGCAGAGATTCCAGAAGATGGTACATGCTAAAAACAGAGAACATTTAATTCAAAGGAATAGAAATGTAAAGACAATTGAAAAGCCCTAGAATGTAAATCAATACTCAAAATAACCCACTAATGTTTCTCAGATATGTATATATTATTTTTCTTCAAAGGACTACAACTATATTTGGTAGTATTAAATAGAAGTAAAAGAGCTAAAAGTAGGACAGGCCTTCACATACCCATATTTTCCTTTGATAAGGCATCATCTGTACAAACATTTTCAAAACAGCATTTTAAAATAGCTTTCCTAGAAAAAAATATGACATAGTTAGTTTCAAATAGTCTGTCATGTATATTTAAATGACCATTCATATATATGCATTGGTAATAATAAATTATGAATATATATTTACTTTAAAGTACTCTTCCTTGTTTTATACTATAAGGTAGTATGATACAGTGCAAAACCAAAGGGAAATAGTATTGATTTGGGTTCTCTCTAGGTGAAAAGCACTAATAATCTACCAAGCACCTTACATAGGCTTTTTCATGTAATCCTTCCCCCAGAAACTTACTAAGTAATTGTGAGTCCCATTGTGTAAAGAACCGAGGCTCTGAGAAGTTGAGCAACTTGACAACATAGGTAAGTGGTTGAGCATGACGCACTAAATTCTGTCTGACTGCAAAATCCATGCTATTCCACTACATGGTGTTGCTGATTAAGAGTCAGAAAACATTTGTCCAAACACATTTTCTCTAACCATAAGATCTTTAAAAAGCCACTTAGCTTCTCTAAGCCACAAGTTCTTCACCTTTTAAATGGAGATGACTGTGGTACTCTCCCTACCTATTTTGATGGGGTTACTGGGAAATATAAATGAGATAAAGCATTTTTAAAGTCATTTTTAAAACTTTAATTATTCATCTTCTGAAAAAGGACTATCAGAGTTAGTCTTTGAGTAGGACTCACTTTAACACAGTACTGATTACCATTCATTAAAAATAAATAAATAAACAAACAGTGGCTGGTTCAATGATAAACACTAAAATTTGTCATCAGTGCTTATTAGTTCACTAGAGGCCCGGTGCATGAAACTCGTGCATGGGGGTGGGGAGGATCCCTCAGCCCGGCCTACACCCTCTCCAATCCAGGACCCCTCGAGGGATGTCTGACTGCTGGTCAGGCCCGGTCCCACAGGGACTGCTGGCTCTTAACTGCTCGCCTGCCTGATTGCCTGATGGCCCCTAACCTCTCTGCCTGCCTGATTGCCCCTAACCGCCTCTGTCTCAACCCCGCACCCAGGACCCAGCTTCCCTTCCTCTGGCCAGCTGCAGGCACCCGGGACCTGGGGCGGCTTTGCCCAGGCTGGCCACAGGAGCTCAGAACTGGGGGTGGGCAGTTTTGCCCAGGCCGCAGCTGCCGGTGCCCGGGACCACAGGTGGGTGGCTTCTCCTGGGCCCAGCTTTGTCAGGAAGGGCATCCGGAAGACATCCGGTCTAATTAGTATATTACCCTTTTATTAGTCTCAATTATAAAGACCTGTTTCTGGTTCCCATGACCTATTTTAAACTGAAAACCTGCTTCTCATTTAGTTGCTCACATGATATTAAAAGTCCTGGTTCAACATTTTTTTATAAACACCAAACTTTCCCCATACTTCTAAAACTACTACTTATCATTTTATTAATTCTTTTACAAAATTTTAAACCCAATTGTCTCCCTAGAGAAACAGAATCAAGAGCCAGGGGGAAATGCCATATAAGTAAACCCAATATATATTTCAATTTTATTATAATACTTTCTAATTAAAAAGAAAACATACCTCTTCCTTTTTCTGAATTTGGGCTTTTTCATTTCAGTATTATTTTTGGAAACTGGCAACTGTAAATAACAACAAAAAAGAGGAGACAATTCATATGGGACTGGATGAGCCCTGTAAAATAGTGGATCCTATATGGGCGCAGTAATTTAGCCCATAGCCCTGAACAACACCCTAGGTCATTGGTCAGCAAACTCATTAATCAACAGAGCCAAATATCAACAGTACAATGATTGAAATTTCTTTTGAGAGCCAAATTTTTTAAACTTAAGCTATATAGGTAGGTACATTGTTATTAAGTTAATTAGGGTACTCCTAAGGCTTAGGAAGAGCCACACACAAGGGGCCAAAGAGCCGCATGTGGCTCGTGAGCCACAGTTTGCCAACCATGGCCCTAGGTCAACTCCATGTCAACCAACTTCACAGTCCCTGCAATTGCACTGATCTGCTCAACTTCCAGGAATGGTAGGCTGACTCAGATGAATATTATCCCCTGCATCCAGGTTCGTCACCTTCACATACACATAAAAATACTAACTAAAATAACTTTTTAAGTCTTAATACATATATGACCATTAAAGAAAGGAAAATAAATATGTATGTGCCAGAAACATGAGGACTGCAACACCATACAGGTGGGAACTGGCATGGTGAAAGCCACAAGGAATTTGTACCAGGATAGGGCACAAGGGACTTGGGACTGGGGTTTTAATGATTCAGCAAAGATACAATGAAGAATGTGGAGAAATTAAAACCTTCATACATCGCTGAGAATGAGAAATGGTGGAGCCACTTTGGAATACAGTTTGACAGTTCCTCAAATGCTAAGTGTAGAGTTACCCTATGATCTAGCAATGCCACTGCTAGTTATATACCCAAGAGAAATAAAAACATGTCCACACAGAAATTGTACATGAACATTCATAACATCATGATTGATAATAGCCAGAAAGTAGGAACAACCCAAATGTCCATCAGTAGATAGATAATATGTGGTATAGTCATACAATGAAATATTATTCAGTCTTTAAAAATAATGAAGTAAAGACACATACTACAATATGGATGAATCTTGAAAACATTATGCTAAGTGAAAGGTCAGAAATGTCAGAAACAAAAGGCCACATGCCTGATTCCATTTGTCAGACCGATCCAGAAAAGGCATATCCATAAAGACAGAAGTAGATTAGTAGTTCCCAGGGACTCTGGAGAGGAGGGAAATGGGCAGTGACTGCTAATGAGTATGTGGTTTCCTTCTGGGGTAATGAAAACATGTTCTAAAATTAGATAGTGGTATTGTTTTACCCAACTGTATCTATACTAAAATTCAATGACTTGTAAGAGTGAATAAATTATATCTCAACAAAGGTATAATTATAAAAAAATTAGTGACAAAAAAATTGAAAGGAGATAGAATATATTATATCAATAACTATTAACAAAAGGAACCCAATGTAGCAATATTGCTGTTAGAAAAAAGCAGGTGTTAAGGCAAAAACCATCATCAGGGATAAAAGGGTTATTACTCAATGCTAAAAAATGTCCACCCAGAAAGTATAATAGTCCTGAACCTGTGTGTACCTAAAATCTTAGCCTTAAAATATACAAAGAAAAACAAAGTAGAAACTGGTGAATCTACAGTTAAAATAAGATATTTTAATTTACTTCTCATAAAAATTATAAAGCAAACACAAATTAGTGAAGAAGTAGAATTCCACAAAAGAAATAAAAAATTTAATAAACACATAAAAACCTGGCACTGATTAATTATAGAATATATATCGTTTTCAAGCCTAAGATATTTGCAAATTTGATCACCTATTGAGTCACAAAGGAAGTCTCAAAAATATTAAAATAATTTCTATCTTACAGACCATATTCACTGACTAAAATGCAATAAAATAAGAAAGGAAAAAAAATCAAAACCCAAAATATAGCTGAATAAATTTATACTCAAATTATAGATACAGAAGAACTCACATTCTCCCATGGACCTTCCTGTGATAAAAGTTATGATCTATGTCAGGATATGGTCTCATATTTTAATTATTTGTATTCAAGACTTATCTTCTCTCTAGGGCAGCGATGGTGAACCTTTTGAGCTCGACATGTCAGCATTTTTGAAAAACCCTAACTTAACTCTGGTGCCGTGTCACATAGAGAAATTTTTTGATATTTGCAACCATAGTAAAACAAAGACATATGTTTTTTCACTTTTATCTTTTTTTTAAATTTTTTTTATTGCTTAAAGTATATTGTTCAAAAGTTTATAATGGTCCCTATTATCCATGAATGAGTGAGATCATGTGGTATTTTTCCTTCATTGACTAGCTTATTTCACTTATATTTTTTATATTTGTTGCATATATTTAAATGCCATTTAACAAAGAAAAATCAACCAAAAAAATGAGTTCGCGTGTCACCTCTGACACGTGTGTCATGGGTTCGCCATCACTGCTCTAGGGTAATGCACTTTGTCTCCATGTTGTCATGCATACTGTAGTTGCACATGAAGTGTATGTGGGATAAATTAATGAATAATTGTTGGGAGAAAGATAGGATAAAGACATATCAGCAGAGAGAAAGAAATGGAGTCGATGTTACTGTCCATTCTCTACTGCCATTCTTGGTGACTTAAGCATTTAAAAAATTCATTCCATTTATCCTCAGCTTCTAAGACAGCTCAGTGCAACTTTCACCTCAATATATTCATTGGTTCCTTTTATTTGTCTTTTCACTTTAACTTACTAAAGTGAGACTTTCTTAGCCTGCTTTGTCGAATTCTCTCACAGTTTTACTGATCTTTCTAATGTTGAATCAAATATTTGAACTACAAAGGTAGGAATAATTTTTTTAAAATTTACTATATGTTTAGCAGTTACCAGAGTGGCATTCACATTATACATTCAAAAGCATTAACTATGAAATGAAGACTGAATTTAATAATTCCTCAAAGTATTATTAAACAACTTAAATAACTTAATAATTACTCAAGGGAAGTTTGTATGAAATACTCATGTGGCTGAAAACTAAGTATTCTTCTTTTTGTGATTTTCAATCTCAAGGAGTAATTCAATTTTTTTTTTCATTTTTTTTCCAGGACTGGAAATATAAATATTACACACACACACACACACACTCTGAGTGGCCAGATTATTATGACTACCTGATGTTTGTAGGAAAATTAGCTATAATTTCACGCTGAAGTTGCTAGAGGCCAGACCATTATAAATAAGGAAGCAGGTTGTTTACCACGACAGTAGAAGTGATTTTTTTCTGAAGATATGGGTAAACAACACTATTTAACATCCTTTGAACGTAGGATATATTTGAACGCTAGTGGCCAGATTATTATGACCACCTGACGTTTGTAGGCAAACTAGCCGTACACTGCATAGTATGGGATAAGGAAGCTGAAGGCCTGCTGAAGTTGCTAGAAGGCCAGATCATTATAAACGTCTAAATAGCACAACACACCTAAGTATCATTGCTGATCAAGTTCATCCTGTCATGTTGATGGCGTATCACAATGGAGATGGCTTCTTCCAACAAGACAATCCGCCATGACACGGTGCTCATATTGTGCAGGAGTGGTTTCAAGAACATCAGGGAGACTTTACCTTGCTTAGGTGGCCCCCACAATCACTAGATCTCAATCCAATTGAGCATTTGTGGGACAAAGTTAAAAGAGCCATCAGGCAGCTGGTTCCACAACCATCAAATCTCACAGAACTGGACAGTGCTATTCATCAGGCATGGTGTCAGAGTCCTCGCATCACCTTTCAACATCTCGTGGAGGCAATGCCAAGAAGAATTGCCACAGTATTGAAGGCAAAAACTGGTCACTCAATATATATATATATGTCTCCCACGTTCAAAGGCTGTTAAATCGCGTTGTTTACCCGTATCTTCAGAAAAAAATCACTTTTACTGTCGTGGTAAACAACCTGCTTCCCTATTTATAATGGTCTGGCCCTCTAGCAACTTCAGCCCAAAATTATAGCTAATTTGCCTACAAACATCAGGTGGTCATAATAATCTGGCCACACAGAGTGTGTGTGTGTGTATAATTTTGTTTATATCAGATTTATGTAATCTGCATAAACTGACTTGACATTGCCCTTTCCTTAAATCACTTATTCATCAAAATGAAAATATTTTTAAACAAGAAGTTTGTTAGTTGTGTTAAATCTGAGGGTATAAAATTCTGATTCAGCATTTTATGCTCACAGAAATATATTTCATAACTTTCTTTTGAGAGTAACTGTCAAATAATCACTACAGAGCTGCCTACTTTTATAGAATTTCTAAAAGTATATCTGTGCCTTGAATAATGTACACAAACTCTTTGTCAAAAGTTATACAAAAAGAACAGCCAATGCTCTCATTTAACTGGAAAATCTGCTGGGAAAATAAGCGTGGCATAAGGATGAAAACCAGTTTCATGGAGCATTGTAAATAATGGTTATTACTTAAACTGAGTATCTGGAGAGTACCACAATAAAATCTTCAGGCCAAGATAATGATTGTTTTTAACACTTCTTTGAAAAAGGGGAAGGTTGAAATGAGCATTTTCTAACCCTATTTTCAACATGCTTTCAACAAAGAGCCTACAAATCTGCATAAATGTCCATCAGTTACCATATGCTCCAGTCTAGCGAACCTTTAGAAGAATTCAGTATTCCTGTGAGACTTGAATAATATCACAGATCAGTCCTTGGCAAGATGACTTAGAGATATCCTGCTGTCCCCTGCCCTATTTCTTCAGCCATGTGTAAGTTCACACTAAAGCACTGTGAATTTCTCTGCTTTGAGGGGCTTACCAGAGAAAACACTAAAGTGTGTATTCAAGCTGTGAGCTGAGACACAGAAAGTATCTTTCCTAAAAATAGAAGTTGGCCACTAGACCACCTTAAACAGAAGGCTTGAAAGACCTTCTATTAAACACCTCCCAATCCCGGGTGAGGGTAGAAGGAACAAGACACTTATGATTATGTACTTCATTTGATAATTTTTAAAGCCTTGGTCTTAATTTCTATACCAGGGAGAGAACATAGAAATTCAAGAGGTTTTTGTTTGTTTTTAAACAGCTCAAATTTCACTCATATCTATAAAGAGCTTAAGAATACTAAGGGTTAATCAAAACAGGGCATCCTGGGAGGAAGATGCCCATGAAGAGCAGAACTTATGTCACAGTTGTTTACCTGATGGAATTGAATTAGATTATTTGACCTCTAATTAGAGATGCTCTAAAAATCCAAGTCTATTGAAAATAATTCTATTTGTGTATACCGTATTTGCCGGCGTATAAGACGATTTTTTGGCCCTGAAAAATATGCCTCCAAGTGGGGGGTCGTCTTATACGCCAGGTACACTTCAGATAGAATGCCCATAGTGCTTGCCCCGTGCCATAGTGGCCTCCCGATGCCCGCCCACTTCATTCCACATACCGTTCAGGCATCAGCAGCGCTGCTGGGTGTAT
>NW_006283656.1:374204-386057 GCF_000327345.1 Myotis davidii
ATACTCATTTCAATTAAATTTTAAAAATCTGAAACACATAGAACAATAAATGGTTATAGTACCTATATTACACATATTTTCTGGATAGAAGAATGAATATTGAGAGCTTCATTATCTGTTTTACCATTTTGTGCTCCATCAACTAGAGTAGTAAGGATCACCAGTCTGGTTCTTTAACCCATGAATTACTGTCAAGTGTTCTCAGCATTTATTGCCAGCAATGTGTAAAAGATGATCTCTCTCCTACAGAGAAATAGACACTCTATCTACACAATAGCAACATTTTAAAAGAAAGATTATTCTTTTAAAAAATGTTATCTGGATCCAAGTCTTTACATCGAGTTTCTGATAATTCCAGAGGTTGAAGTGGAAGACTATCTTAAACCCAAGTTCATATATACCACCCTGTGTATTATCAGAATAGCTATGTCCCCCAATATGTATATGAGTATAGCTGTAAGGTATGTACCTAATATACATATTTCAGAGTATAGCAAATAATTTTTGGAACAAAGTAGAAATATGAAATACATAAGCAAAAAGAAAGATAAATAGCACCTCAAAGCCATTATAATTTTAAAGCATTAAAAATTAATAATTTATAGGACTTCAAAGAAAGTAAATAGGCTTACCTTGTCTAATATACATGAAAAGTTGGAAGACTGGTGGGCAGAAAGCAAATGTTTATAAATTTGAAGTTATAGGTGAGTTATCCTAAGTTAAAAGGAAATTCTACTAATTTTCACTGACACTGTATTTTTATGCATTCCCTTTGCAAATAGGAAAACAGTAGTAATTACTATTAGGTATAGAAAGATCATTTACTATCTAACGCAACAGCTACAATTTATAAAATAAAAATTCACTATTCAAATTCCAATGGTATGATATATCAATAACCACTCTACTGATGAGTAATATTGTTTTTAGTTTTAATGTAATGAATGAGGAAGATGGTGAATGAGAACTATTCTAACCTTTAAAAGAAACCCAGATTCATTTCGTGTATAGCTGGATGTTGGAGACATGCCTTATGTGTCGCTGTATCAGAGAGAAAGTATTATGCTTGTAATGAATATAATCAGCAAAATAAATTGAAGAGCCTTTAGTCCCAAATAAAAAAGGGCAACACATAGTAATTTCATTTATGTGATAACTGGGACTAGAGTTGAAGAAATTTTTGGCAGAATTCTCTTTATTTTCTTCTGGCTCAAAGTTAAAATATAGAATATAAAATGTGGAAAATTATAGCTGAAAAGTTTTGAATTTCTGGAATCTGTGACACCCACTTGGAATTCTGTAAACCTGAATTTCAAGTGGGTTTTTACATAGGCATTATGTATAGAGAAACAAAATTAATACAATATTCTATTATTACAAATGGTGACATTCAAAATGGTATGTATTTGTTTTTTAGTAATTAGGATGAAAATAATTCTTAAAAGACAAAAGAAAAAATTGCTGACAAACATGAATTTCCTTTCACTAAGCACCAGATCAGCATATCTAAAACGAATTTTCTCAGATAAATCTCTGCACTGGTACAAATATCTGATTTAAGAAGGCAGCACTAACATCCCTTCCCTGTTCCCTTCCACTTTCTACAGCACCCCTTAGGGCTGCAACCCCACATAAACAGGCTGCCCAGCAGCCATGTGGATGGAAAAACTGCCCTCTATCACTACTCCTAAGCAGCACATCTCCCACCACCAGCCCTGTGAACTTGGAGAAGAGCATGCTCCTCACACTAGGACACTGTTGTTTTATCTCCAGGGATGAAAACCAAAGGAGACTGCACCTCTGCTGCACTCACTCTGATGCACATTTCTCCTCTACACCCTAGCTCCTCCCAATACCCCTGCCCATTTTAGGAGAACAAGAAGGTCAATCTGGCTGAAGTCAGATCCACTGACTGAAAGTCAAATCAAACAAGGGTTAAGCAAGTCCCAAAGTAGACTTTTCTTTTATTTAAAGATCAATCATCCACACCAGAAAACAGTTACTCTGAATCAAAGGATCTTTGCTTGCTCTCAGAAATGGTAGATTATAAAAGGATATCAGAGATTAATCCGTTTTGCCTAATTTTAATATTTTACTGCTAATAGTTATCCTGTAGAATTCCTATAGATTGTAATTTAAAACAAAAATAAGTAAATTTTGCAACCAAATAAAGGTTGTTTAATTATTAAGTTACTAACGAATATTTTGTTAAAAATTATTCTCCTAGAAGGCTGTTTCATTACAGTGCTTTCTGGTGGTACAGTTTTCCTCTGCTGATTTTGAGCATACGGTAACTGAAATTAGTATAAAAAGAACTTTCTATTTTAAAGTTTCCACTAATTGATATAAAGTAATAAATGGATAATGTTCAATATGATATGTATGTATTTATAACTATTTGAAAAATGCACATTAAAAGACCACATTTATATTTTAAAATTTATAATAAGAAAATTTAGGGGGTGATAACAAGGGTCTTTATTTTGATCAGGAATGGCAGTTACATAAGTGCATAACATAGAAAAAAACTCATCAAACTCTATGCTGAAGATCTGTGTATTTCACATGTTTAACTTTGACCTCAATAAAAAATTAAACTAAGGAGAAGGTAAGTCAAATGAAAGATCACTATAGTAACTATGACAAAATGGTGATGGAATACCTGAATGATGCAATTTGGAGAACAGTGGTCCAAGGAAAAGTGAATAATGCCCACAAAGTATAAGGAAACTAAATGAGTTTGAAGCCTGACTGAGACTCTTTCCAAGGGTTTCCTCTGCTTACTATTCTTTTTGATATTTCTCTCTGCCTGGGGCTAGAAGCCAGCAGGAGGGATCTATTATAATATTTATCTTAGTGGAAAGATGAATATAAAGCTAAGTGAATTGCAGTATATGAATTCCAGATTAGTAAGCAAGCTTATTAATTAACACAAATACTCAGACATCTAGTCATAAAATGTAAGCAATTTATCCTTCCATTGGGCTAATGAAAATGTCCTGCTTATTATAAAGAATTTTTGCAATAATTTCAGGAAAAATATTTTTTCATTGGAAAAAAATATAGCCTAAATTCCTCAGACACAAATGTATAAATCAAAAGAGTGGTCATTAATTTTGCCTTTCAAAGTTAATGAGTAGGGGGAAATGCCCATATATACGCACATAATTTTTACATATAAGCCAAAAAATTAGAAAACAGAATGAAAAAGAGATTATTTTGCCATTTAGTAACACATTCTTGGGGTAGCCTTAATTAGAAATATGTATATTCTACACTGGAAAAAAAAACTGAAGCGAAATGAATAAAGAGAATCCTGAGTCTATCACCTAACTTGTCTCTTTATTCATTTTGCTCTAGTTTTTTTCATCTAATTGTTATCAGTAGCAATAGGAGAAAAGTTAAGTGAATTGTAATATATTTTGTTTTAAATGAAAAAGCAATCTTTTAAAACGTATCACAAAAGCTCTGAAGCCCCAAGAGAAAAGTTTTACTATATAAGTATAGCTAAAGAATTACATAAAATTTAAAAGAAAAACTGAAAAAATGTTTGCAACATATTGACAAAGTATTAATTTTTTAAAATATATTTTATTGATTTTTTACAGAGAGGAAGGGAGAGGGATAGAAAGAAACATCGTGAGAGAGAAACATCGATTCAGCTGCCTCTTGCACGCCCCCTACTGGGGATGTGCCTGCAACCCAGGTACATGCCTTGACCAGAATCAAACCTGGGACCCTTCAGTCCGCAGGCCGATGCTTTATCCGCTGAGCCAAACCAGCTAGGGCCAAAGTATTAATTTTTAAAGAAAAAAAAAGACAATGTAAAATGGCTAGAATTGGCAAGCTAAGCCAGTCATTCCCTTAAACTAATGATGGGACTGTAATTGGTACAATAATGTTGGGGGAATTTTTGGAAAAGGATGTTCAGCAAATTTGCAAAATTTAAAAATGTGCTTATTACTAGAAGCCTACTTGTAGTAATTTTTCCTGTGAACATCTACAGAGATTTGTGTACAATGATTTTGTTGCTTTTTTATTTGTAATTTTGCAAATCAAAGCAACCTAAATGTCTAGGAGATAGTTCAATAAATTAAGACATTTCCATAAAATAAAATGCTCTGCAACCACTTAAGATTTGGCAGATTTGATTTGAGATGTCAATAAAATATTATTAAGGGAAACGGTAAAGTTTTAATTCATTTCATTTATGTTAAGAAAGTATATATACTTATACATGCTATATTTAGACGTATAAAGAAATAACTGTAAATAAATGCATGAAATTAATAAAACTTGGTTTAATTAAGTGATGAATCTTATATGATTTTTAAAATTCTATCCTCCAAATATAATGTTATAATATTACTTTGAAAAAATAAATGATTAAAATGTGGGACTTCTTTAAAAAAAAAGACTTCTACATAATCTTCACTATCTAATAGAACTATGATGCTATTACAAGTCTGAGAATTTTAAATGTCCTTAAGTCCTTACTTCCTATCTCTTTTTAAGGAGAAATTAGGGAGAAAAGTGCTAGCATTTATTATACAAGCACCTACTAAAATATATTAACTATATGCTATTATAATTGCTTTTCATATTAACCTTTATAGCAATCATACAAGGTGATTATTATTGTTCCCAATGCAGAGATTAATTCAATGAGGTGCAGAAGTGTTAACTTGCCTAACATCACACAACTAAGTAGCAGAACTAGCTCTTGAAAGCAGATTTGGCTCATTCATAAGTCTGTACTCTTTCCACCAAAATTTTCTGTTTCCTAAATACACACACACACACACACACACACACTTTCCATAATCTATGGTAGGCAACACCATCAGCTACTCCTGGCATACCACTGCTATTATTCATTTAAAATTATTTTTATTTCTAGGCTAAGTGACTTAGATATTTACTCTGGTCTACACCAGCCTTTTGACATTCTGAAAGTACTTATTGAGCTGTTATAAATATTTTATAGTTCCTGGAATATTAGAGCAGGAAGGGACTTAGAGCAATCTAGATCTTCCCCTTCTTTTTAAAAATAAAAAACAATTAAGTGTGACTTAATCTCTTTCATTCAGACTGCTGCCATTGAGCAGAGATGTGGTCAGGTGGGTGCACCTACACAACTCACATCTATCTTAACAGTAGCCATATGGATGGAGAGCTGAAGGATGGGGACTATGAGATGAGCAGAGGCTTGCAGACAGAGCTGTGAGTAACTGCACTTCTACCCTTTATGGCTAAATATATAGTTGAAATGTTACAATATGTTGAGTAGAGAATAAGTAAAGTATTCAATGATCTCAAGAACCGTATGTTTATTCTATTTCAACTTCTCTCTCCATAATAAACCTTCTAAATCCCTTGCCTTCTTGTCTAACGTGTTGCCATATTATTTTGTACTAGAGGCCCAGTGCACAAATTTGTGCATGGGTGGGGTCCGGCCTGTCTGCCCTGATTGGGGTTAAATAGCCTGGGCTGGCCAGGGGAAAGAGATGCTGGAGGTTGGCAGACAGTACCTGCCCCTGATTGGGATAGAGGGGCGATCGAGGGCGGGGCTGGCTGGGGGAGGCTGCGGGCAGTTGGCCAGCTGGCCCCGCCCCCTGGTTGAACTCTAGGTTGAATTCTCGGTTCAGGGGACAATTTGCATATTAGCCTTTTATTATATAGAATTATTATATAGGATTATGTCACTACAGAGGTATATTTCAAGTTGGTTGAGTCGTCCAGCAGTGTATTCAAAATTTATGCCAACTGTTGGGCAGTTCTTGTTCCATTCATTACAAGATATTTAGTGTCCTTAAGATTTGCCCTAAAAATGCCTTGTATTCACCCAAATTACTATATCACAATACATACTTTTCTACAAATTCGTAAAAGATCCCATGTCTTTCAAACTATCTATGGAAAAGGAGCAGTTTTCCATCCAATCTGTTCAAGATATATACCTTTTAAATTTTTTTTAATTCACCATGGGGAAAAAGTCACTAGAAAAAATAAAATAAAAAGGAAATACAAAATATAAGTTCCATTTTATTATTACATTCAACAGATAAAAATTACTGTCAAATTATTATGCAAATTTATAAATTGTTACTCTCATTATTTTGTTCTTATGTCATTACAGACCAAAAATAAATAGTGCACAGAATGGCTATGGTCTCTTGACAACACTTTGAATAACACTTTACTAAGCACAGTACCACCATCATTGAGAAGCACTGGTAAAAATAAAGTAATCCTATATAATAGAGAGGGAATATGCAAATTGACCATCATGCCCTCACACAAGATGGCCACCCCCATGTCATCACAAGATGGCCACGCCCATGTGGTCACAAGAGGCCACCCCATGTTGTCACAAGATGGCCGCCATAAGATGGCTAGCAAGGAAGGGCAGTTGGGGGCGACTGGGCCTGCAGGGGAGGGACAGCAGTTGGGGGGGGACCAGGCCAGCAGGGGAGGGCAGTTGGGGGGACCAGGCTGGCAGGGGAGAGCAGTTGGGAGCAATTGTGCCGGCAGGGGAGCAGTTAGTTGTCAGTCAGGCTGCCAGGGGAGTGGTTAGGGGGTGATCAGGCTGGCAAGCAGAAGCGGTTAGGGGCAATCAGGCAGGCAGGTAGGCAAGCGGATGAGAGCCAGCCGTCCCGGATTGTGAGAGGGATGTCCGACTGCCGGTTTAGGCAGTAGGACATACCCCAAGAGGTCCCAGATTGGAGAGGGTACAGGCTGGGCTGAGGGACAACCTGCCCCCACCTCAGTGCATGAATTTCATGCACTTGGCCTATAGTATATAATAATGCCAGTTATTATTATCCTTGTCATTTTTTATTCTACGTATCCTTTAGCAGAGACTTAAATAAACAATTCCATCCACATTAACAATCCTGTACTACCTCACATAATCCTGTCCAAATCTCAGACAGACACACAAGTCCTATTTCTTTTTTCAAAGGGCAAGATTGCCTTCTATGATATTGCATCCCTCTCTGCAAAGGCACATCAACATTACTTAACAAGTGAAAAGTCCAGATTCTTTTTACAAGCCCAAAGCAAAGGAGTAAAATAAAATCTGATTTTAAAAGGACTCATTAAATATACATATTCAGAACACACACACACAAAAATGTTCACCTCATTGCCTGTTCATTTCAGTTCATGCCCAAAATCCTTTTCTGTTCTCCCAGGTTACACTCAACCTTCTCTGGATCCACTCTGCACCAACCCCATCACTCAACACAGAAAATATCACAGGTATAGGCTTTCCTTTCAATCACAATTCTTTTTCCTATGACACTAATATATTATTTGTCCAGAAGAACTTAAGCATTGACTCCGCTTTTTTCAGAGGTATCCTATTAAGAATATCGTCTCTTGAAGACAATGTCAAGGTTAATCCTATCCCTATCATAGTTTTGACAGTAAGTAACGGTTAAACATCTCTCTGCATACAATACACTGAATGACATATTAAATTTTTAAAATTCTTTAAGAATGCTAGTGACCTTACAAATCCACCCCCCCCCAAAAAAAATTCTAGGTTTAAATTCATTCAAATGGCTGCTGTTCTCACTTAACTTTAAAGTAAATATCACTTAAGCTGTGAATATGAATTGTTTATTATATTTTCCATGAGATTGCACACATTATAATAACATGGCTTATAAAAATAAAATATCTTAGTATATGAGAGTATGCATGTAAACAATAGTGTAAATAAAATAAAATTTTTATTTAAATTAAAATTTTCTATTCTAAGTTCTGATAATTCTGTAACACTGATATAACCAGAAATAATAAATTTCTAGTGTCAATCTACAAAGAAAACATAGCCAGCTAACATTTAAAAGAAACATTTGATTATGTTATTTTGCTTTTAAATATTCATTTAATTTTTTTATAAGTTGTATTAATCAAATGGAATTTGAAGTCTGTACACTTTATATCAAAAACCATGATCTTACCCTTTTCTTGGCCACAACAGCAACTTTGTCATCTGCTTTGGATTTATCTGTAAGATAATAAAATATGGCTGCTTCAAAAAAAGTGCCTATGCTCCTGTTCAAATAAATTAAAAATTACACAATGAGAATTTTCCACTTTTTAATACTGTGATATGTGTTTTCAGTGTTTTTTTTTTTTATCGGAATGCTAATACACTCAGCTTACCAGATTTGAGTAAAACACAGTATTTCAAAAGTTATAATAATAACATAAGGGATTTGTATACTGATTTAACAAACATGTTCCCTTAAATCTGACTGGTTGATTGGATGTCCTTTATTTAAGCATCACATATATCTTATTTTTAGATTCCGGTCAGTTTGTGTGCTCTAGTGCAGCAGTTGCCAAACTTTCGGACCTCACGGATCACCAGTGGTCCATGGACCACCCGTTGGCGACCACTGCTCTAGAGTATATAGGATCTGAAATTAAATCTCAGCTACCTCTACTTGCATATCTACTACATGCCAGACATGAGATATAGACTTTATGTAGACATTACTTTATTTAATCCTCATGATAATCTTGCAAACTATGTAGCCCATCCCACCATCACAGTTGAGGACGTTGAAGTTAAACAGGGTGCCTGAGGTCATGAAGTGGGGCCAGACCCATCCTAGCTAATAAAAGACAAAGATGCAAATTGCCTGTACCTTCACTATGTCCACCAACCAATCAGAGTGATATGCAAATTAACTAACAAAGATGGTGGCTAATTTGCATACTGCGGGCAGGGCGGGACAGCACAAGCTGCCATCTGCGCCACCTGAGCTGTGCCGCCAGCTGAGGGCTCAGGTAGCGCGATCAGCGAAGCGGGACTGGGGATTGGCAAATGGGTGCAAGGCAAACCTCCTGGTTCCTCCCCTCAGCCAGCAGACTCCTATCAATCTTCAGTTTGACTGAAAGGAATGTGGCACCTCCACTGCGCAGCCTCCCAGGACTCATATTTGCAGGCTCCAGAGTGGAGACTTCAACAAGGGCTTCAGCGCCCGCTCAGGGGAAAAACCGCCACCTCCCTACTCCACAGCTGCTTCCGTGGCTGCAAGAAACTGCACATGCTCCTCCCTGTGAGATGGGCAGGGACAGAAACTGAGTTGAGCAGTTCCACAACTGTGATAGCAGCTGGACCAGTGCAGGGATGGAGGGAGAGAGGGTGGGGAAGGAGCAAGGGGGAAACCCTGGTTCCCTGCTCCTCCTCCCACAGGCATAGCCCTTGCTGCTGTTATGATAAAAGGAGTTGTGTTTTTCTAACTCTGTCTGGGTAAAGAAACAAGTGTCTGTTGACTTCTGATCTTACTCTCCGAGCTGCCAGTTAATCCCTCTGGATACATCATATCCAACCTCCCAAGGATCCGAGGGGCAGGATCAACCTTTATTCCATAGTTGAGGAAACTGACCAATAAACACATGTGTCTTATGCCTCAGTGTCAAGTCCCGCAGAAATCTCCGGGTAATGACTCAGATTCAATGAAAGGAAAGGAAAGAGAAACGTGAAAGGTTTCCCAGCTCAGTCACAGAGACATCTCATAACCACATATTAAGGACACGACATTAACTTAGGGGTGGAAAGGACACAAATGAAATGGAAGATGGAGCCATTTGGAGTGAGCAGGCCAGCAGGGGAGCAGTTAGGGGCAAGCAGGCTGGCAGGGGGGTAGTTGGGGGTGAGCACACTGGTACTGGGAGCAGTTGGGGGTGATCAGGCTGGCGGCAGGGGGAAGTTGGGGGCAAGCAGGCTGGCAGGCAGGTGAGTGGTTAGGAGCCAGCAGTCCCAGATTGTGAGAGGGATGTCCGACTGCCATTTTAGGCCCGATCCCTGTAAACCAGCAGTAGGACATCCTTCCAGGGGTCCCAGATTGGAGAGGGTGCAGGCCGGGCTGAGGGACACTTCCCCCATCCCCCAAAGTGCACAAATGTTTGTGCACAGGGCCACTAGTCTGACTATAAGTTCCAATCTTTCCAAGATTTCTGCTAAAAGTCACACAAGAGGAAATAGCCAATGTTACTTTAAAAACTGAATCAATATAATAACTTTCCAAAATAAAAAGTATCAAGCCCATATGGGTTCACTGGTAAATTCTATCAAACATTTAAGGAGGAAATTATATAAATTCTTTACAAACTAATTTAGAAGACAGAAGCAGAGGAAATACTTGCTAGCTCATTCAATGAGGCCATTATTACTCTAATACCAAAACCAAATAAAGAGAAAACAGGAAAACTACAGACCAATATCTCTCATGAAGATAGATGTAAAAAATCTCAACAAAACATTAGCAAATCAAATCCAACAATGTATAAAAAGAATTATACACCACAACCAAGTGGAAGTTATTCCAGGTATACAAAGCTGGTTCAACATTCAAAATCAATTAATGTAATCTATGATGTCAACAAGCTATAGAAAGAAAGTTACCTGATCATATCAGATGCAGATAAAGCACTTGGACAAAATCCGACATGCATTCAGGATAAAAGCCCTCAGGAAACCAGGAATAGAGTAAAATTTCCTCAACTGGATAAGGAAAATCTACCAAAAACCTATCATTAACATCACACTCAATGGTGAGAAACTCAAAGCTTTTTGACTAAAGTCAGGAATAAGTAAAAAATGTTCCCCCTCACTACTCTTTTCAATATTGTACTGGAACTCCTAGCTAATGCAATAAGACAAGAGAAGAAAAGAAAAATTACAGATTGAGAAGAAATAAATGCAACTTTGTTCACAAATGACATGATAATCTGTGTAGCTTATAGCAAGGTTTTAACACATAGTCCTATTTACCATCAATTTGAAATTAAAACACATTACCATTTACATGAAATAGTTAGGCATCAATCTAACAAAACATCAATAAGAGGAAAACTAAAACATTCTGATAAACAAAATCAAAGAACAAAATAAATGTAGATACAGTTATAGATATTTGTCAATAGAAGGTCTCCATATTGTCAAGATGTGAGTCCTTTCCAACTTAAACTCTGGATTCAATGCAATCTCAATCAAAATCCCAACAAGTTATTTTGTGGAAATCAACAAATTGATTCTAAAGTTTATATAGAAAGGCAACAGCCCAAAATAGCTAACACAATAATGAAAAGGACAAAGTCAAAGGACTGACTCTACCTGACTGTAAGACTTACCACCTATCCTATCTAATAATAGACAAACATGGTAATTGACCATACCTTCGCTACGCCTCCCATTGGCTAATCAGCATGATATGCAAATTAACTGCCAACAAAGATGGTGGCTAATTTCCATACTCAGGCAGGGCGGGTCAGCGCCATCCTGTCTGCCCTGCCACCATCCAGGCCTGCTATTTGCCACCTGGGGTGGTGGGGCAGGACAGGTGATCCCCCCTGCCCTGCCGCCATCCGGGCCTGCTATCTGTGACCAGGGGCGGCGGGCGTCCCATGTGCGACCCGACCTAGGGCGGCCGGGTGGGGCAGCAGCAATCTGCCAGCCTGCCTGGCCACCATCCAGGCATCCCATGTGCAACCTGACCCAGGGCAGCCAGGCAGGGCAGCAGCGATCGACCAGCCCACCCAGGTGTCCCGTGTGTGACTCAATCCAGGGCGGCTGGGTGGGGCAGCAGCGATCAGCCGACCCGCCCGGGCATCCTGTGTGCGACCCGACCCAGGGTGGCGGGGCGGTACAGCGTGGCTCCTCTGTCACCCCAGCTTCCTCATCACAGCTCCCGTGGGGGCCTAAGCCTTTAGTCGGACATCCCCTGAGGGCTCCCTGGCTGCCAGAAAGATGTCTGACTGCAAGCTTAGGCCTGATACCACAGGGATTGGGCCTAAGTTGACAGGTGAACATACCCCAAGGGGTCCTGG
>NW_006283656.1:386133-389644 GCF_000327345.1 Myotis davidii
ATTTTCTGAAAACAGTTTTTAACGTAAGAAAACAAAAATAGAAGTCATAATGATCTTAGAGAAAATAGAAATGCAAGGAGAGAGAAAGAAACTGAAATAACAGTTGTTAACTACAGTAATTAGAGAATCTAAATATATGAAAGCTAAGGGACTGGCCAACCAGCCAGTAGCTATGATGCGCACTGACCACCAGGGGGCAGACACTCAATGCAGGAGAGGAAATCACAGGCATGGAAACATGGGACACACAGATGAATCTCAGAGGGAAGGGGGTGGGGGGAGGGCAGAAATAGATTAACCAAAGATCTTATAGGCATACTAGAGGCCTGGTGCATGGATTCGTGCACCAGTGTCGTCCCTCGGCCTGGCCTGAGGAGATTGAGCTGAAACCGGCTCTCAGGCATCCACTGAAGGATCCCAGATTTCGAGAGGGCACAGGCCGAGGGACCCCACTGGTGCACAGGGGCCTCTGGTAAAACTATAATAATCAAGACAGTGCATATTGGGAAAGCTAATAAAAAATTGAACAATGAAATAGATTAGAGAACCCAGAAATAAACTTATATAAATACAGCCAACTGATCTTTGACAAAGAAGCAAAGGCAATATAATGAGGAAAAGACAGTATTTTCAACAAATGCTGTTGGAACAACTAGATATCCACATAGCAAAAATTTAATCTAGACAATGACCTTATATCTTTCACACAAAATAACTCAACATGGATAACACATCTTAATTTAAAATGCAAAACAATAAAACTCCCAGAAGGTAACACAGAAGAAAATCTACGAGACCTGGGGTATGCTGATGAATTTTTAGATATAACACCAAAGCAAAGTCTATAAAAAATAAATAAGCTGGATTCATCAAAATTAAAAACTGCTGCTCTGCAAATGACATTAAGAGAATGAGATGATAATCCCCAGAGTGGAAGAAAATGTTTGCAGAATACATATCTGATAAAGGAATGATATATAAAGTATACAAAGAACTCTTAAAACTTAATAAGAAAATTACCAACTGGATTAAATAAAAAACAGGCAAAGATTTACAAATGGCAAAAGCATATGAAAAAGGCTGTTCATCATATGTCATTAGAGAGTTTCAAATTAAAATATTGAGATACCACAACACACCTGTCAGAATGGCCAAAATCCAGAACAATGACAACACCAAACGCTGGTGAGGATGTGGAGCAACAGGAATGGTCATTCACTGCTGGTGGGAATGCAAAATGGCACAGCCACTTTGAAAGATAATTTGGCAGTTTCTTATAGAACTAAACATACTCTTGCCACATGATCCAGCAGTTATATTCCTTGTTATTTAGCAAAGGAACTGAAAATATTTATATCCACCCAAATATCTATACATGGGCATAGATAGCAACTTTATTCATAACTGGCAAAGCTTGGAAGCCACCAAAGTGTCCTTCAGTAGGTCAATGGATAAACTGGTACTTACAAACTATGTAATATTATTCAGTGCTAAATCAAAGAGCTATAAAGACATGGAAGAAATCTAAATGCATATTTCTAAGTGAAAGAACCCAAATTGAAAAGGCTATATCCTATATGATTCCAACTATATGACATTACGTAAAAGGCAAAACCATGGAAACAGTAAAGAGATCAGTGACTGCCAGTTATTGGTGAAGAGATGGGGAAAGAGGAAGACTGGAATTCAAGGTACTTTTAGGCCAGTGAAATGATTCTGTGGGATAATACAATGGTGAATACATGCCATTATACATCTGTCAAAACCATAGAAGGTACAGCACAAATAACAAACCCTAATGTAAACTATGGACTTTGGGGGATAATGATGTGTCAAAGTTGGTTCATTGATTGTAACAAATCTACTACTCTGATAAGGAATGTTGATAGTGATGAGGTAAAGAACATATAGAAACTGTACTTTCTGCCTAATTTTGCTGTGACCCTAATACTGCTCTAAAAAAATTGTTTATTTTTGAAAAATAATTCTGAAAAAAAGGTAGAGATAGGAACATCTACTCTAAAATGTAGAGCATGCTGGAGCTCCAGTGGCGCAATCGGTTAGCGCGCGGTACTTATAAAATGTAGAGCATGTAAGAAATATTAATTCTATAATAATACAAAATCCTAAGGCTCAATTATAAAGAGACCATTCGTCTTAAAAATATAATTATAATGAATGTTCCAATATAAGAAAAAGCTTCCTAATCCCAGCAGAAGAATCGCTCAATGGGAGTAATAGTTAATACAACAGATACAGGACAACCAAATCATGTGGACAGGATTTTAAAATTTGTCATAGTCTGACCGGGTCTTTATTTACATATCATTTACTGACTCTAGAAGTCAACAAAGAAAGAGTGGCATCAAACATAATCGTGAGCCAATTTCTGCAGGGCAGGAAGAATTGAGGCCCAAAATTTAGTAGTAATTATTTCTGGGTTGGGAGAAGAAATTTGGAGTGAAGATATCCTCAAAGTTGCTGGAATTAAATAAATGGTTTGCAGGTGAGTTACTCACCTTTTGTAAAGTATCTAAATAATAGCTAATTATCTCTCACACTACTTTTAAACAGAATAAAAAGCTAAATGCATACTAGAATTCACCCTGAAAGCAGAGCAGACATAGGACTAAATTGTCTATTACGGAGATAGTGAAGGGTGAAAGAAAGGGAGTGAGACAGTTATGGCAAAGACTGTACTCATAGTAGTCTGTCCCCGCCCCTCCATTTTTGCTACTTCAGAGAAAATGAAAGGCTTTAGACATAAGGCTCTCAATAATCAGGCTGAATTACATCGATTCTACATGCAAAAATCATCAGACTTCCAGCAAAAAATGGTATGCTGCTGCAGACCTGAGAGAAAATAACCTGTCTCTCTGGACAAGCCCAGAGAGGACCCATGCTCAAGGACCCAGAGATAAATAACCCACCATGCAAAGACAGTTCCATAACTTATTGGGAGAGTGGGTCTACTGCTCATGTGAAATGGCTGTAGTATAATCTTTTAAAATAAATGACTATATTACTTCAGGCATTAATGTTTTAAAAAACTAAGTTATTCAAATATTATTTTGGTTACATAATAGAAATCTATAATCCATGCAAAGCATATAATTGTATTTGTGACAACAGAGTGAATTCAACTTTTATTGCTAATAATGGAGACATTATATTTACAACACAAGGAATAAAATCACATTTATGATTATAAATGTCTCTTTTCCTGGTCTTAGAGTAAGTCAGAGTAGTGTCTTGTTATTCTTTTTCTACTCGTTTCTAACCTACATATTCGCTTTAAAATCTAAAGTTAGAAAAAAAAATCTAAAGTTAGGGGGATGGATTAATATTTAAACACTAGAGGCCCAGTGCACAAAAATTTGTGCCCTTGGGGGGGAGGGGGGGTACCTCAGCCCAGCCTGTGCCCTCTCGCAGTCTGGGACCCCTCAGGCGATAACAACCTGCTGGCTTAGGCCTGCTCCCGGGTGGCAGAGGGCAGGCCCAATCCCTAGGT
>NW_006283656.1:390347-398041 GCF_000327345.1 Myotis davidii
CACTGAAGCAAGCAAGCCTCATGTTAGTTTCAAGCTGCCTGGCTGCCGGCCGCCACCTTGGCTGGCAGTTAATTTGCATATCTCCCTGATTAGCCAATGGGAAGGGTAGCGGTCGTACACCAATTACCATGTTTCTCTTTTATTAGATAGGATTTTCTCAAATAAAATGTTTTCACAAATTTCAAAATGTATATATTAAACTTTTCCAAAGGAGAAAAAAATTACTGTGATAAAGTAAAAAGGGACCTTCATAAGACAGAAAATTATTATGATTACTAAGTAGAAACATTTAAAAACACTTAAGATTATTGAAAATCAACATTTTATGTGATAATCATAATTTTTTAGAGTTTAAAAATGTTATACCTATTATAATCCTTATGTTGAATCCATTTAAAAAGCTACGTATAAATATTTGTAATTCAAATAAGTTTCTTTGAAAATGACTTGAAATATTATTTTTTCACCTAATTAAAAAGGAAATTGAGGATTACCTTTTATCTCTCTTGAATTTATTTAAAAATACTTTGTTCTGAAATAATACAACACATCCAATGAAAGTTTCACCCCAGAAATATATTTTAAAGACATAGTTTCCAATTTTGAAACATATGGTTTGAAATATACAAGAGGACCTATGTAGATAATCTAAGAGCAAAGATGACAGACATGCCATTTAAAACCCCTATATTTACTAGTAAATAAAGTGTATGTATAGTCATTGAAAATAGTTTCAGAGAGTAAAATATATACTATTAATCTACACAAAAGTAATTTTTCAGTGGACAAAGGTATAAAGAAAAAGATTTTTACTTGAGCATACACATTTTGGAAAGCATGCATCTGAATAAATCTTTATTTGGGGTGGCAAAAAATAAAAAAAATCATATACCCTGTTTTGATAGGCAGCACATTTCCAGTCTTTGCTCAGGAGAATATCCATAAAGATGGTATGCTTCATGTATTGCACTTATATACCACTTCTTCCTTCTACTTTCATATTTTCCTGGCTAAGGAAACATAGAAAAATAAGATTCATTATAAATATATAATTGTGTGTGCATATCCACTTGATTTAGCTGTTGAAGTGGAACCAAATCTAATTTAAGCATTGTACAATATATTATTTAGATTTTGATATCTGATTATTATTGTATTATTTTAGAATATAGCAAAGTTGTAGAAATTTTGCATGTTAATGGCCAAAAGGGTCATATTCTTGATTCAAGATATTTGAATATGATTCACATAATACTTAGAAAGTTATAAAAATTAAGGCTACAAATATAACAAAGTAGTCAATGTTAACACATTTATTAGAATAATGTTGATTCCCTCTTACATAATATAGCAAAGATGCTGTAGTGACAAAAATTGAAAAGCTAAGTTTCTTACTGTAAGAAAATTAATTCAATTCACATCTGGTTTTGGTGTTATGGAAGACAGCTGACATATTCATACAAGTTCCTTAAACTTTCTGTGCCTCAAATTCTTCATCTATAAAATTTGGATAGCTGTACATATATCAAAGGTCTCATGAGTACTAAATGAAATAATAGATGACAGTTTGCTAGAGTAGGAAGCACTCAATAAATGTTGTTCTACTTGAATACAGAACTTTTCTCTAAATGTTTATTTAGTTTTGTCAAAAATGTATTTAGAAAATAAAAGCAATTGAAGAATCTTTAGGTAAAAAATGACTATAAGAATTACTTGGGTTCTTCTCAAATTCCACTTTATTCTTGGAGTCTCCAAATTAATATTTACTATCTAGTTTTCATTACACTTAATATTTTCATTTAATTATTTACTACAGTCTGACTCATATTATAGTTAATTTGCATTCATGACTATCTCCTCCCATAAAATGAAAGATCCTTGAAGACAGAAGCAATACATAATATTTCATTTTTGTATTCTCCACAGTACCCATTTGCCTAATCTCTCTGCATATTATAAAAGCATGCAGAAATTGGTTCTTAAATTGCATGTGGTCCTGGACATTGATTTATTTGGTCTAGAAGCAGCGAAGCAAAAAAATCAAATAAAAACTCTACTTTGTACACAGAATCTTTAAATTTCATTCATTAAGCTATTTCACATGATAAAAGATGAAAAGTAGAAATATACAATTCAATAAACATTAAAAACTTTACACTAAATTAAGGATATCTTAGCTAGTATTTGCCTTGAGACATTTCTGCAACTCAAAAGCTGTAAGAATGCTAAGTAAGAAGTTATAGAGAAAAATCACCGAAAATCTGATATAGCACTAAACAACTAAAGGTAAAGAAATTTTTTGAGAAAAATCAATGCAATATATAGTTACAGCGAACTTTGATAAGTTTGGGTAACTGAAGAGCTTTTTGGAAAATCTGTCTGACGGTCTTTAAGAATTTATCAGTAAGTATGTGCCATCTAGTGGTAAAACAAACATCTAAACTCAAAAAGTTGACTCAGAATTGCGAATTCCAGAATTAGTCTCAGCTTATGGATTGCATTTTCTATGAGTTTGATTTTTAATTGAAGGACTGATAGGTGCTCATTCTAAACGGATAGAAGGCACCTATTATTTCCAGTTTCTGTGATACTGTAAGCAATGGGCAACAATGGCCAACCTGTCCTCAGCTTTTGTAGTTTTAAAGATCTATGCCTTTCACTTAGATCTGAACATATCTAATAAATTTAGAACTTCTATCTTATCTCCCACCCCAAAACAAAACACAGACAAGTTTTTAAATACATTTAAGAAGTACATTTTCAAGGTAACTAGCAGATTTTCAAGGAGCTAAAAACTTATGAAGTCAAGAATTAAGATCAATGACTTCAGCTGAGACTATAAAAGGGCTGGGCACCTTCATATTCCAGTAAATTCTATGATCCCAAGAGGGAATATCAAGTCCTTCATTCTTTTTATATTACTGTGGCAACCTGAGTTTTCTCAGTTTCATTAAATTTGGGGTGGAGGGAAATAATAAGCAATCATCAAGGAAAGAGAAGGAAGATACATAGTCTGAAAATTTGTGCCAATTTATGAAAGTAAATAATACTTGACAGATGTATTCTTAATAGATGAATAGCATCCAAATATTTGGAGTAAGCATGAGGTTGGAGACTTAAACAAATGGTTAGACAGGGAAAGATAGTGCTCTAGTCTGAGAAAATCCTGGCTGTGTCCAAAATTGAAAAGTTTGTAAGTTACTGTCCTATCTGGTCTTGTTTCAATCCAGTGTTATTGGCTGACAGAAGGCTTTAATATCACTTTTACATTTCCTAGGGTTTGAGGAAGAAGCTGAATGACACTTCTCAGTAACTTTCGACTTACTGAATAAGGTTTGTGTTATCACCATACACTAATATGGAGTGTCCAGTTCAAGGAAAAGAATACATATGTGTTTGCCCACACAGTAAAGCCAGTGGAGAGAAATCTGTAATCTGGAGAAATTCATGTCTTCTGTTGCTTTGTATTTTTTAAATAACTTTTTAATATGTTTTTTATTGATTTGAGAGAGAAGGGAAGCGAGAGAGAAATACCAATTGGTTGCAGTCTGCACACTCCACAATCCAGGCATGTGCCCTGACCAAAAATCGAACTGCCTACTTTTTGGTGCACGGGATGACGCTCATCCAATTGAGCCACACTGGTCAGGGCCTGTTGCTTTGTATTTACAATTGCTTCTCCACATGAGAATTAATCAAGATATAATAACCCGGCTTTGTAGCAGGATAAATTTTACTCCACAAACTTGAATGTGTACGCAATGTCACAATATCTTATTTTTGCTAAATTGAATGAGAAAGCCCTAATCCAACAAGGTGATTGATCTTAGTCATTTTGGAGCCATCCCTTACTTTTGCCAGGCTCACATAAATTGAGGGGGGAAAAATGTGGTGAATGAAGAGTGAGGACAGATCATTACTTTTCAACCTGCAGTGGTTACATGAATAACACTTTGTTCAGGTCCCTTGAAGTCAGGCAGTCTAACAGCTTCTTTGCCACACCTGGACAAAAGAATCTTTAAAGAGGCTGGGAACCACGATGGCATGGGTTCAAACTCCCTGAGTGCACCAGACTGCTATCCTTCTCTGAGGTCCTGCCACTACTCAGGGCACTGACAGAACCTCTTCTCTGCTATGCTGCTCCTGCCTGTCCCTCTGAGAGGCGCTGGCCTCATTCCCAGTCCACCCTTCCCATCCTCAAAGAACTCAGGTCAACAAGACAGACAAGCTCAGCTTTTGGTTCCCACAACAAAACACTCAGGAGACATGGGAATACTAGGGACCTGACCACTTTCTGGAATAAGTGAAAGGGAAAAATACAATCAAAACAAATTGTTAACCAACCACTGGTATTTGATTGGTAGGGAAGGATTTCCTAGCTAAGGGACTTTGAAGATTAGAATAATAGGCAGGTGGTAGTCTTTCCACCCCTTGGCACCCTACTCCTTTATTGCTTTTCCTTAATTTTTCCTCATAACGCTCAGCAACAACCAGCATACTGTATCTTTATTTACTTAGCTTGTTTACTATTTCTCATCCCACCAATTTAAATTTCATAAGGGCATTTAAATTTTGTCTGTTTTGTTCACTTCTGAGCCTAGACGAGTCACAAATAATAGGAGCTCAGTAAATATTTATTGGGTATTATAAATACACTTTTTTCCCCCAGGGTAAAACCTGGTCAAGAAATTGGTGATGAATGTGAGCGGTTGCACCCTGGCCAGATGGCTCTGTTGGTTGGAGTGTCGTCCTGTACACCAAAAGCTTGTGGGTTCAGATCCTGGTCAGGGCACATACCTAGATTGAGGTTTCATTCCCAGTCAGATGCTTATGGGAAGCAACTAATGGACATTTCTCTCTCACATAGATGTTTCTCTCTCTCAAATCAATAAAAAACATATCCTCGAGTGAGGATTTAAAAAAAAGGAAAGTGAAAGGTTGCTACAATTTAATCCTGAATTATGTGATTATGCCTAGGAAGCTAAAAGAAAAAGTTATAACATGATGATTACTAGGCCTTATGAATGATACTAGAGGCCAGGTGCACAAATTCGTGCACCAGTGGGGTCCCTTGGCCTAGCCTGCAGGATCGGACCGAAATCTGCTCTGACATCCCCTGAGAGGTCCAGGATTGTGAGAGCAAGCAGGCCAGGCTGAGGGATCCCACCAGTGCACAATCAGGGATGGGGAGGGACGTGGGAGGTTGGCCAGCCAGGGAGGGACCATGGGAGGGCTCCAGGGTGTGTCTGGCCCATCTCGCTCAGTCCTGATCGGCCAGATCCCAGCAGCAAGCTAACCTATAGGTCAAAGTGTCTGCCCCCTGGTGGTCAGTAGCCATCATAGCGAGTGGTTGAGCAGCCTTAGCATATCATTAGCATATTATGCTTTGATTGGCTGAACAGACAACTGGACACTTAGCATATTAGGCTTTTATTATATAGGATTACTCCTAAAATAATATAAGCCTTCATTATATTATGAAGGGTTAAGATCAGAATTCAGATCTTTAAAGTGTTTCATAGACCACTGATTTATCCTATTATATTGGAGTATATAAAAAAATGTGTATTTAACTTCAAATACTTGAAACAGTATATAAAAAATAGTACCGTATTTTAAAACAAATCAATAAACATTAAAAAATTTACACTAAAATAAGGATATCTTTATCTGCCCTATTTGATTGTAGTATGGCAGAGCCTCACTACAATCCTGTAGGTACAATGATAGAGTCTACAATCCGAAATTTTAATTTGAATTTTTTTATATCAATACTAGAGGCCTGTTGCACAAAGAGATTCATGCAATAGGCCTTCCTTTCCCTGGCTGCTGGCACCGGTTTTCCTCCAGCACCCGGGGCCCACACCTTCGCTCCAGCCGCAGCGGAGAAGCCAAGTCTGGAGGCTTCTCCGCTTCGACCACAGCAGAGAAGGCAAGCCTCTTCAGTCTTCAGTCGTCTTCAGTTGTCTTTAGTTTTCGCTCCACACCTGCATATGCAAATTATCAGTCATCTTTGTTGGGTCAGTTTGTATACTCATCCTGATTGGCTAGTGGGCGTAGCGGAGTGATACCGATTTGCATGTTTCTCTTTTATTAGTATAAAGTTAACTGAAAAATTGGTACTTACAATTTAGGAAATTTTTCTTTTAGACACAATGTTGAGCATATGATAAAAATCTGGAAAACCAGAGTCACAAGTACTTAGTCTGCTTTATTGGTTTCATAAATTCACTGAAATGATTTCAAATACTGACCATTACTTTAAGTAAATTCTTAGATAATATGCCTCTTAAAATATGGGGATATAAGTCACAGATTTCATAATCTAAAGAAGTATAAAATAATTTTCCTTTGGAATGCACCCCCACTAAATGAGGATAGGCACCACTGCCTTTTATAAAGTCCTCTGCCTGGTGATTTATGTCAATTGCTGCTACTTATACATTCAAACTTGCAGTGTAGCTCACTGACTAACCATGTACTGTCCTGATGCAGCGTTCTATTTACTATCATGCCAAAGCTATCGCTCTTCTCCTTTGTTGAGCAGATCGTTTTCACTTAAAGCAGCTCAGTAGAAAGCTAATCACAAGGATATCTTGTCTCCCTTAAATTGGATTTCTGCAACAGCAACTGGTAATCTAGACAGTAAGAGCACTCCTGTTCCTTTGATGCCAACTAGAAGATAGTCACGTCACACCTATGTGCACCACATTCCTTGGCTTCCTAATATCTACCTCCCTCTCATCTGTCATCTTTAACATAAATTCACATAATCTTCAATAATCAACTCTGGGATATTTACATAGCTTACTCAAATTATTGAACACTTGAAGCAAACACTGCTCTCAAAGATGTGTTTCTTACCCTGTTTAAGTTTCCTTAGACATAAATAGGCATATTGCTTTCTCTGAATCAACAAGATTTTAAGATCAAAATAACTTCTGTGTCCCATCCCACACCACTACAAAGTGTGAACCAGTTAACCTGACCACCCCCTGCCAAAAAGAGTACTAGCTCTATTTAGTCTGATACTTTACATCATTCTGAGACATAATGCTGAGAATGCAATGAGTGCCAGGGGAGAAATTAGGCAGAAAAAGAAAGAATAAAGAAAATTGAAAGTTAAATCTTTACAGTGTGATTCCATTACTTGGCTTAAAATACTGGGATTTTGTATTTGAATTCTATACAAAAATTACCAATACAGGAACTGAGTATTCCCTGCTACACTGGGGGTGAGAGAAGAAATAGGAAGTCAAGATGTTTTTGATAAAGATAACCTCAATGGACAAATCAAAAAAATAACAGGATACACAAAAACAAACTCAAAATGGATAAAGGACTTAAATGTAAGATGGGAAACCATAAATCTTAGAGGAATCCACAGGCAGCAAAATCTCAGACAAATGCGGAAGCAATATCTTCACCAATACAGGCCCTAGGGCAATGGAAACTAAAGAGAAAATAAAAAAAATGGGACTACATCAAAATAAAAAGCTTCTGCACAGCAAAAGAAACCATCAACAAAAGAACAAGAAGACCCACTGCATGGGAGAACATATTTGCCAATGATATCACTGATAAGGGTTTAATCTCCAACATTTACAAGAAAATAATAAAACTTAACAATAAGAAGACAAACAACCCAATCAAAAAATGGGCAATGGTCCTAGATAGACATTTTCGAAAGAGGA
>NW_006283656.1:398231-399589 GCF_000327345.1 Myotis davidii
ATAAAAAAAATACATTTTTTAAAAAATCAATAAAATATATTTTTTTAAAAAAAAGAATAAAAAAGAAGGAATTCTTACCATTTGCAACAGCATGGATGGAACTAGAGAGCATTATGCTAAGCAAAATAAGAGAAAGATAGATACCACATGATCTCACTCATTTGTGGAATATAATGAAAAACATAAAGTGATAAACAAAAACAGATCCAGAGACAGAGAAGCATTGATTAGATCATCAAACCTCAGAGGGAAGGTAGGGGAGGGTGGGGGGATAAGGGGGAGAGATCAACCAAAGGACTTATATAGATGCATATAAGCATAACCAATGGACACAGACACCAGGGGGCGAGGGCATGAGCAGGGGTGTGGGAGTAGGAGGGTAAAGAAGGGATAAGGACATATATGTAATACCTTAATCAATAAAAAAAAAAAGATTTTAAAAAAATCTCAGGCTACATATATTTACTAAATATTTTAAATATCTAAGCTCTTTAAAAAGTCAGAATTGACCTAAAGGATTTTTTTTTTATCTAAAGGATTCTAAACAACAAATGAGGATACCAAGACCTGAACCTAAAAGAAAGTTAACATACTTGACTGCTATTTTCTACTCCACATTTGCTCATTTTTCATGGAATATGAGTTCATGAGAGAACAATGGTTGTATTTATTACAGACAGATGCTCAGATTATGTTTAAAGATAGACTCATAGAGCAGGTGGAAGATCTAAGAAAAAGGGATGGTTAGATATGTGACACAGAATCAGTACATATTCTGTGAGATAAACAAAATGGTAAGGAAGTGGCTCTGAAATTTATTTTCAGTTATTTTAATAAAAATTATTTAGTATTTAGGGATATGGGTTTTGCCTGAGTCATGGACTGGTCTTGACCCTTGGCTAAAAGATACTTAAAATCAAAACAAAGCAAAAATGGTGGGGGAATTAAAGAAAATGAAATGAAAAAGAAGTTTATATATCAATTGTGCACTCATCTGATTATGAGTTTTGGACTTCACCATTCCCTAATGGAAGAATGTACCAAAAAGTTACACTACAACTATTTACTTATTTAAGAACCCCACTATAGACATTTGGTGCAGGGAGAAACTAAGATGGCAGCAGAGATAAACACCGGGAAATTAATGCCGCTCACAACAATTGATTAATACCTCAGAGAAACAATACGGACTTCATCCAGAACAACAGGAAGCCTGGCTGACTGTAAATTCTACAACTAGAAGGAAGGAGAGGCACACTGAGACCCAGAGAAGCTGCAGGAGAGAAGCGCAGAGGTACGGGGCTCGCGCGCGCCGAAAGGGGCTGGCACCCGAGGACGCGGCGGGCTTTTTGAATCCC